>NW_024088750.1:0-7360 GCF_014356525.2 Nilaparvata lugens | reverse complement strand
CATTTTTATCATAACATATGATAAAAATGCTCGAATGAAAAATGCAGGCGAGCGAAGCGAGTCTACTGATCTCATTCTTGGACGATCCAGTCGGGGGTCCAGGGGGCGGAGCCCCCTGGCTAGACGGATATGGCGAGCGAAGCGAGCCTGACGGCTAGTAATATAATATTCCCAGGAATAGCTCTGATTGAAGTAGCAGTGCCCAATCAATATTTCCGCGATAAATGCATTTCAATCTTCAACTTGGTGCCAACCTAACAAAGTCAACTCAATTTAATGCCAACCTGACAAAATTTTTAATTTAGTTACCAGTTAACAACTGTTTCGAACAGGTACTCTCTCTAGATTATAGTTCTTTAACATAATGGTATGGAAATTTTTTAATTATGATTAAGAGAATAAGAAAAATATACTTGCTAAAAGACGAACTTTAAACTCTTAAAAACCACCCTTATAGTTAAAATATCGCCAAAAGATTTCTTAGTGCGCCTCTAAAGGGCCAACTGAACATACCTACCAAATTTGAACGTTTTTGGTCCGGTAGATTTTTAGTTCTGCGAGTGATTGAGTCAGTCAGTCAGTCAGTGAGTGAGTGCCATTTTGCTCTTATATATATAGATTATCAAGGGTACTTAGATTTCAGTTTCTATTTATATTCAAAAGTAGTCCTAAAAAAAAGACGATTTGATGAAATGGTTTCTCTAATAAGACCAGAATATTAGAAATTCATCGACTTAATTGTCAAGTGAATGTCAATAACATTTTCTAAGGTCGATTAAATGTTAGACTATGTACTTACAAAGATAAGCATTTGAACCCCCAGTGTAATACCATTTATTAATTTATTTCAAGACTGCATAACTGCTTCAAAAACCCCTAACCAAGCTACAACGGTTTTGAAATCGGGGATATTAAAAAATTCTTCAGTACCCAATCCCATTTGCAAACAAACGGTTGCCTGCATTCTTTTAACTCTGCTTTTCTCATATCAACGCCTTTTGAATTCTTCTTTTTTCTGTTATCCACCGTTGTAGAGTTTTATATTTGCTTGTATCTCCCTTATCTACCCTACTCTATCTTCTTCCCCCCCGTTACTTTATTATTCTCCTTCCTTCTCTTTCCACTTTTTCCTTTTCTTTCTCTCTATCTCCTACTTCTCCTCTCAATTTGTTCCTATTCTTTTTATTTATCTTCTTCGTCCTCTTCCACTTTTTTATTTTTCTATTTCTTTATTTTTATTTTTTTATCCTTCATCTTCATCTTTTTCTTTGTCTTCTTCTTTTTCTTCTTCATCTTCCTCGTCCTATTCTTCTTCTTTTTCTTCTTCTTTTTTCTTCTTCTTTTTTTCTTCTTCTTCTTCTTCTTCTCTTCTTCTTCTTCTTCTTCATCTTCATCTTCATCTTATCATTTACTTCCCCCTCCTCTTTAACTTATTCTTGTTTTCCTCCTCTTCAACCTATTATTGTTTTCCTTCTCCTCCTCTTCTCTTCTTCTCAGTCTTCTTCTTCTTCATCCCTCCTCTTAGATTTTCTTCTTAATCCCTCATTTTTCATCATCTTCTTCTACTTCTTATTTTTCTCCTTCGTCTCCTTCTTCATGTTCATCCCTCCTTTTCTCATCATCTTCCTCTTCTTCTCCTTTTCCTTCTTCTTCCTCCTCTTCAACCATTTCTTCTTCCCCCTCCTCGACATTCTCTTCTTTTTCCTCTTCCTCTTCTTATTTTTTCCTTTCCCCTTTTTTCTCTCACTCCCTCCAAGATTCCTTTCCCGACTGGTCTAGATTTATTCTGTAATTAAATTCTGATTGCCGACCTCGTAAGTTCGTGATCTGTTCCCCCTCCACACCCCACGCACTTTCACATTCCTCTTTCAATTCTCTCCTGATATTTATTTCCTTCCCTCTCCCTCACCCCTCGTCACACCACATCTTTATCGCTCTTTCCATTCCCCCTTGTACACAAGATATATATTATTAATCTTATTAAAAAATGATTTATTGCTGTTAATAACACAAGTTGTAATAATGGGTATTACTGATGTATAGTTGAATAATATCTTGTAAATTCGACTTAAGATAAATACTCTTTATACAAAGAAAATTGAGGTAAAATAATTCATTAAAAAGTAAGAAATATTATGCTTGTTTACACTGTCATCAATCCTCATGGATAAAATCAATAATTCTTCTTAATAAATATCTAAATTACAATGATCGTGTTCGATTATATTGTTCTAAATAGTGTGTTTGTCTTTTTGGTCTCGAAATTTTATTTTTTTCAAAGTTTGGAATTTTCTAATTATTTATAATAATTGATTTAATTCATTTTATAAGTATTTTTTAATTCAAAAATGATTTTTGTGTGTTTTGAATATTGTAAATTGAAGTGTGTATTGGAAAAATATTGAAATGACACATAATTTCAGCTATACATAATCTATTTGGACTGTTGCATGAATTACAATATTGGAACCGATTTGGGCGTAAGCCTGTGGTACTCTCTTGAAAGTTGTGTAATTCTGAATGATTATGACCTTTGTTAAGTTGAAATGATCAGATTAATGCTATTTCGAAAGTGATTTTAAGTATTTCGAAAGTAAAGTAATTGGGTTCAGATCCAGCATGTATTCGTTATCGAAAATTGCCAATGATTGATATTGTAATGGGTTTGATAGAATTGATTTTATTTCCAATTCAACTTCTCATAAACAATTTGGTTCAAATTGCTAGCATGTATTCATTATTGAATTTTCCAATAATTGATATTGTTGGAGCATTGATAGAATCAATGTTATTCCCAATTCACCTTCTAAATCAAAACTCCAATAATTATAGCGAAGTAACTTAGGGCTGGTTTCCGAGCACGGGATTTAGCTAAGATCTAGACTTTAAACAGCTGGAGTCAGAGAATGGGCTTCTCCTACAGGTACCTTGGAAAGTGACCATTTCTGCACTGATTGCAGGCCGCAAAGAATCACTTTTCCGCACTAGTGCGCAAAGTAATACTTTGTGTACTCCAGATTTGTAGCATGAGAACGCAATGAAAATTATCCATATAATTTTGACAAAATAAATATTTAAAACTCATTAATGATTATTAAAATTAAAAATTTGAAAATATACAAAATTAATTTAAAAAATTGAAATAAATTTTTTTTAAAATTTATAAATAAAAAATTATAAAATTCAAAAATTTTCAAATTAAAAGATTTTAAAATTTTCAAATTCAGAAGAAATCAGTTCTTTATTGAATTATCATTTTCAAAATTAAATTTGTTATTAATTACAAAATCATACAGACAAACATTGGATGGATTTCAGGGAATTTTATCCATAATTATCCACTTTTCATATTCAATGGTGACTGTAGGAAAAATTTAATGTGAAATACGTGCAAAAAGTTCCTTTGCTGCACTCAGGAAACCAATCTGCACTCGCCTATGGCTTGTGCGTAGACGTTTCTTTTGGTGCAGCAAAGTGTCACTTTGCGCACTAGTTGTACAATAGTTATTTTCCTACAGATACCTTGAAAAGTGACCATTTCTGCACTGATTGCAGGCCGCAAAGAATCACTTTTCCGCACTAGTGCGCAAAGTGAGTACTTTGCATACTCCAGATTTGCAGCATGACAAAGCAAAATAGTTAGTGGGTTATATGGAGCACCAGTGCAGGAAAATCAAAATTAAGTTGGTAACATGCATAGTGAGGCCCACATTATAACGGCAGTGGAGAACAGCGTTGCCTTTCCATTATGTGTCTTGATTATAGTCATTTCAATGCTTACATAACATAAACCCCCTTCAAGCAGTCACATAAATTTTCAATTGCATTACTAATAATTATAATTCAATCATTATTATTCAATTGAAAATAAATTAAGGTTTTATTAATAATAAAATCACACAGAAAAACATTTGATGGATTTCAGGGAATTTTACCAATAATTACTCACTTTCCATACTCAATGGTAACTGTAGGAAAAGTTTAATGTGAAATACGTGCGAAAAGTTCCTTTGCTGCACTCAGGAAACCATTCCGCACTCGCCTACGGCTCGGGCGTAAACGTTTCTTTCGGTGCACTCGTGCAAAGTGTCACTTTGCGCACTAGTTGCACAATAACTATTCTGTGACGGGGCGTGGTCGTAGTCCACGTTTAAATTGAATATCGAAAAACTAGAAAATTGAACACAGAATAAAATATACAGAAAATAGTGTAAAGTTTCAGCAATTTTGAATTATTTAGGAATGTTTCATTTCGACTACGAAATGGGAAAATGGGAAAATAAAGATTATAATAAAAACTACGACTACGACCATAGCCTCCTCTAATACATTAGAGGAGGCTATGCTACGCCCCGTTAAGATAGAGAAGAAGATAACTTGAGAAATGAAGGTAGAGGCGAAGCAGTAAGAGAGGGAACAAATAGAGAAGAAGAGAGAGAGAGAAATATGAAAAACACAAGTAAACTGCAAAAAATCTTATAACAATTGAAGATAGAGAAGAAGATAACTTGAGAAACGAAGGTAGAGGCGAAGTAGTAAGAGAAGAATGATGATAAGAAGAAGAGGAGCATGGAGAAGAACGCGGAAGAAGCCGGAAAAGAAGATTAAATTAACAAGAACGGGTTGCAAGTGAGTGGAGTAACAAGGATTCAGGATCCTAATCTATCCTTTGATGCTTTTCTTGTCATTGTAAGAGAGTTTCAAAGATTAACTTTGCAACACTTGTAAAATTAACTTTCCATTTTCTGCATCTTGTCTCTGATCAGATTACTGGAATGGAACTGTTTCTACTTTTGATACGACAGACAGTTTCTTGCATTTCTGAACCTTGTTAGGAGATTCAGCCTATTGACAGTAATAGGCTGCTTTCAGCTACATTATATGAAAAGTTCTTGGTAAAATGTGATATGCAGGATTACTGAGACATAAGTTCGTGATTCTATTCATGTCAAATATGAAGTTTCCTCCATCTTGAATGTTTTTGTTTTAATGTAGCTCATTTTCCAACCTCACATGAATTATATCTCAAGTTATAAAGCTTTTGTATTACAAAGTAAAGTGATTTAAAGTAAATGTAAAGTGATTCTAGACAGAGTTATGATTTGGTTACAATAATAATATAAATATTATGGTAAGTATATATAAATGATAAATGAATGTTTATTTCCCAGAGAAACTAATACTCCTACAACAATCTATATATATATAAAAGCGAATGGCACTCACTCACTGACTGACTGACTGACTCACTCACTCACTCACTCGCAAAACTAAAAATCTGCCGGACCCAGAACGTTCAAATTTGGTAGGTATTGTAAAGCTTTTCCTGGGGGAGTCACTCTCACCTCCAAGTATAGGTCGATACACGTATAAAGAATCAGATGTGGAATATAAATAGTCCCACGTTACTGGCCAAATCATGTAGTGCTGTATTTAAATGCCTCACGTTGGGTCGGCAAATCGTGTAAAGCGGTTTTTCACCTCACACACATATGATGAATCTTGTACTGAGTCACCAGTATTGAGGTTATAAATTTTGTAACTGCGTGCGTGGACGCTAAGTGTACACCAGACTGATCGATTCACTACAAGATTCGATACAATTGTCGGAATCGCGGGAGGCATAAACACTCGCTCACCCTTGATTCTTCTTATGACAGATTGTATAAGATAAAACTTTTGAAGGCAGTGTAGCGGTTGCTAAACACTGAATACTGAAGTCTTAAAATATTACCTGTGATGAATAACATACAAGATCATACAGGTCGAGCAAAAATCCCGATGTAGATAATTTACGGGACTGCATCTCTATAAGTTCCGAAGGATTAAGATAGGGTACTGGGACCAGATATCGTTTGGAATATACTTCGAGAACAGAGTCTTGTCGGGTTTTAAGCTCTATTGTAGGAAATTATATGATCTCCAGCTGCATCTGTAGTACAGTTGACGAATTCGCTCCTAAGTCGAGGTTGGTAACAGATAAAAGCTGATATATGAGCAGGTAAGGACAGAGAATAAATATCTCGATCTGACCCCACACACTACATCCACTTATAATATTCCATATATAATATTCCCAGGAATAGCTCTGATTGAAGTAGCAGTGCCCAATCAATTTTTCCGCGATGAATGCATTTCAATCTTCAACTTGGTGCCATTTTTTTCATATGTTAGGACGATCCAGGCGGGCATTTTTATCATAACATATGATAAAAATGCTCGAATGAAAAATGCAGGCGAGCGAAGCGAGTCTACTGATCTCATTCTTGGACGATCCAGTCGGGGGTCCAGGGGGCGGAGCCCCCTGGCTAGACGGATATGGCGAGCGAAGCGAGCCTGACGGCTAGTAATATAATATTCCCAGGAATAGCTCTGATTGAAGTAGCAGTGCCCAATCAATATTTCCGCGATAAATGCATTTCAATCTCCAACTTGGTGCCAACCTAACAAAGTCAACTCAATTTAATGCCAACCTGACAAAATTTTTAATTTAGTTACCAGTTAACAACTGTTTCGAACAGGTACTCTCTCTAGATTATAGTTCTTTAACATAATGGTATGGAAATTTTTTAATTATGATTAAGAGAATAAGAAAAATATACTTGCTAAAAGACGAACTTTAAACTCTTAAAAACCACCCTTATAGTTAAAATATCGCCAAAAGATTTCTTAGTGCGCCTCTAAAGGGCCAACTGAACATACCTACCAAATTTGAACGTTTTTGGTCCGGTAGATTTTTAGTTCTGCGAGTGATTGAGTCAGTCAGTCAGTCAGTCAGTGAGTGCCATTTCGCTCTTATATATATATAGATTATCAAGGGTACTTAGATTTCAGTTTCTATTTATATTCAAAAGTAGCCCTAAAAAAAAGACAATTTGATGAAATGGTTTCTCTAATAAGACCAGAATATTAGAAATTCATCGACTTAATTGTCAAGTGAATGTCAATAACATTTTCTAAGGTCGATTAAATGTTAGACTATGTACTTACAAAGATAAGCATTTGAACCCAACAGTGTAATACCATTTATTAATTTATTTCAAGACTGCATAACTGCTTCAAAAACCCCTAACCAAGCTACAACGGTTTTGAAATCGGGGATATTAAAAAATTCTTCAGTACCCAATTCCCATTTGCAAACAAACGGTTGCCTGCATTCTTTTAACTCTGCTTTTCTCATATCAACGCCTTTTGAATTCTTCTTTTTTCTGTTATCCACCGTTGTAGAGTTTTATATTTGCTTGTATCTCCCTTATCTACCCTACTCTATCTTTCTTCCCCCCCGTTACTTTATTATTCTCCTTCCTTCTCTTTTCCCTTTTTCCTTTTCTTTCTCTCTATCTCCTACTTCTCCTCTCAA
>NW_024088749.1:0-7201 GCF_014356525.2 Nilaparvata lugens | reverse complement strand
GTTTATTTAAATACTGTAACATAACATGAATGCATTCCATACGAAGATATGATAAATAAATTACAGAGAATGGCTGAAAATTACAGTCCTGGCTAACAGACATTGAACTAGGCACTTTAGTGTCATGGCCAATATTATTTTCAGTGTTTAACTCGACAACAAGACGATTTTAACAAGCCAAAATAATACAAAAATAATGAGAATGATGTATTCATTGTTCAATTTATAGTGTTTATTTAACCTAGGTATATTACATGAATTATACAGTTTTGACTAACAAGTATAACAAATCATACTATATTATATAGAAAGGATTTGAAATAACATGTAAGAGATGGGAAATACATGTTGACGCATCACTTCTGAACTTATCAACTTGAAATTTACAAAAAATACTTAGAATTTTATTCATCGAGGATGATCATCATTATCAATCCTGGATGAATTCAGCTTGGATTATCCTGAATGGTATCAGCTTGAATTCATCATAACCGCCACGCATGTTGGTCATTATTACTGTGATAATTTTAATTGATCAATTTATACTTATTTTAATAATTGAAAAAAAACGCCTATTCAATTGTGACACAGAGTTTGAGTAAGTATGAGACACTAAGTATGAGAATGAAGATTGAATGCAATTTGAAAAACAATAGTATAATATTGCAATGTAATTACATAGATTGGCGGTGTTTCAACAAATAAAATTATTGTCAACTCTCTGAATATAACATAACATCCTTCCCATTAGAACACGATCGGAGAGAGATATATAGAGAGAGATACATTTTTTAACAAAGTAAATCTGCTCCAAACTTAAAAGGAACTTCTTTCGGGACCAAGTTTCGCATATTTCGTCACATATCTTAAAAATTACTGTAGCTACAGGTCTGGAAACGGTTTTATTGAATTTTTCAGTTCATTTTACATAAAGTACGCTAAATTGTACATCTTAATTAACAGCCAACAAATACCCGTAGGGATCGTTTCAGCAGAGGCACAGAAATTCAGACGAAATCTTCCACCCTCTTATCACTTGGTAACTAAGCATTTTCGGACCTATGTTAATTATAACCTTTTTTCTTTTTTTGATGTGAAGAATCACGCCCTGATTTATGGGCACCTTTTTTCAGAACATTCTGTATACTGATTATATTTTGTCCACTCTCAGGTCAAGATCCCTTTACTCATGAACTCTTTCTGCGAATAACGTTCAAAAGGGAGTGGATATGTAAGAACTATTGTTTACAGGAAAACTGAGCCCAAAACTGGTCGCCTTCAGTCACTGAAGGCGGTCACGCACCGCTTGTGCGTGCATGTGAGGGTCTGTCTCTCCATTTTTCAGTGGCTTGCAAACGATAAATTCCTTCGTTAGATTCCATTTAAAAACAGTACGGATGTGAAGATTTTTATGAAGACATTGATTTCAACAGAACTCATCAAAACTAATTCATGTTGCAAGATAAATTTCCAAAATATTCATCAAAAACGCCAGGAAAAAATCATAAAGTTTTCCACTTAATAGAGCAATATAAATGTTTTCTCAAGAAATATCAATTTTTCACCTCGCAACTTGAATAGAGAATTAACAAACCTTCAAAATGAGATATTGACCGGAACGTTCGGATGAAAATCAACCGAGTTATATGGAATCCCAATTAACATTACGATTATGGAGATAGCAATTCGACATGGTTCCCCTCCTGCAGAGTCTTGAAAATATGTATCAGTAGTTAACGTTATTCTTGACAAGACAATGAATAGAGTGGCAAATGTGACCCAAAATGTAATGATTTATGATATACGATAATAATTGAAATAATGGAAAACATAACTTGGAAGTACTGTGATTGAACCAGGGATAAATATTAAATAAGCCAGTTACACAAACACATCGATTTTTTGCCGTTCTTATAATTCTACCAGATTGAATGGACAACATCATGCCTTTATCAAGTTATGTTTAATCTAATAGAATTTATGGGGACGGCAAAAAATTGGACGAGTAGAAATCGATGTGTGTGTAATAATCTTCTAACACTGTAAGTCTGTAACTGGAAATAGTAAAATTCAGGACCTGAATGGATGCAGTCTTATGAACGAAATATGTGAGTAATAGTTAATGGAAATCTTGTAAATAAATGTAATCATCAGTAAAACTAGTAGCTTGCGAAATTTTAAAACTTATAACCTTCTCTAAACTCAGACCCCTATCATAATAAACTCGTAAATCAAAATCGAATATAGATATAATACAACCATCTATCAAATACCGAGAGAAACAAAAATGTTTTTCCATCAGGAACCATAAAATAGCTGAAAACCATTACCAGGTAGCGCGCTAAATTCAAAATCCGAGAGATCTGATCAGCTTCCTGTTTAAGTGAATTAACTGATAAACCCTCGTTTATATAAAAAATCACTCATCCACATATTTTATCACACTTCAGGAAATTAATCAATTGACATAAATTTATCTTGAAATTCTTACAATACCCAGATAGCAACGAAAACCTTTTTAAATCATTACCATAGACTTAAATAAAAACTTCTCATATAAACTTGTGAAAACCTTGTGAAGGGTAAACTGAAGAGGTTTTCATTATGGGGGATGGGAAATTCACGAATGACGCATCAACACGTCTGAACTTCTAGACTGAAATTTTGCATAAATATTCCTTATTTATCAAGGATGGATGGTTATAGGCACATTTTTAATTCTTCAGGATTTCATTAGGTCAATTTTAGTTTGACATGTTTCTAATTAGACCCTTGCGGAGCACGGGTTACCTGCTAGTTGTTAATATTCAAGCAAAGTGAGATAAATTAGATAGATATATCACAGTTCTTTATCCATGTTACAGTATATACTTGCTTATACACTAATTAACATTGAATGGCAGTATGCTAATCAATAAATTTAATGAATTCTAAAAAGTATAAAAAATCAATTAATGAAAATAGAGATAGAATGCAATTGAATAACAATAATATAATATGTGGTAATATTACATTTTTTCTCACATTTGAATCGAATCTTCAATTCGAGATCTATGGAACTTTATAGTAAATATAGTCCGAGTATCAATAGACGGACAAACTTTTTGACGGAGAATTTATTATTGTAAATGTTTGTTGCATTGTTCCATGGTGTCACCGAGGCAGGGTTAACAAATTACTAGATAAATGGTTATTTAAATCGAGATATATATAAAAATTTAAAATAATAGTTTCAAAATAAAGTTTTATGAGAACAGATGTAGAATGTGAATTCTAAACTTGTAAGTTATAATTTTTTGGTGACGTGTCTGTAAAATCTATACTGAACAAGGCGTTGGTTTGTGACTTGCAACTTAGTTTTTTCCTGTTCAGCCCTCTCTAGAAAAATGGCTGGCTACAAGTGTGTTGTGGAGTTTTGCTCTGAATCATTTTTGTTTATTAATGTTTTAAATTGAGTTTTATACAAATTTTTGTGTTCTATTTTGTTAAGATTAGGTTTGTATCTTCAAGCCAATAGCCACTGTTTTTCAACTGTAAACTAGATAAGTATTTTAGTTCATAGTAACTCTAATTAATTAGGCTTAAGATATAGTGTGTGTATTTGTATAAATTCATCTGAAGATTATAAGTTAATTTGCTCTGAAAACTGGATTTCTCATTCATAGGCGATAGATCCATTCACAATTTATCAAGAATCTATTTCATTGGAGCCGACAACTATCCTTAGGTTATAGGTGGAATGCTATTCCAACATTTAAGGAAAATTGGTAGCACGGCAAATGTTACCCCTGTGGTGGGACAGAATTACAAAATAAATATGTCCCAAATGGTACACCATGAAATCCCTGGTTGTAAAAAATTATTAGTAGGATAGATATCTTGATAGGTTATGAATGGTTTGTTGCTGAGTGGGAGATCGGTTCAAGAGAGATCAAGTTTTTATGAATCAGTGCATATTACAAAATGGCAAACATTAAAATGATATAAATCTTATAGAGTTCTTAACACAAAAGTTTGATAGACAAGATGCTAGATTTGATGAGTTAAATGCTAGATTTGATGAGTTAAATGCTAAATTGATAAGCAAAATACTAAGTTAGACCAAATGTTTAAAATCAAAATGCTAGGTTGATGATATGAAGCAAGAATTGCTGAAACATTGAGTGATAATCATGAAGATGAAAACAAATTGAAGCAGGATGATAGTAGTGTTAAGTTACAAGATCAACTCATTCAAGTTTCTGACAATGTAGGCCTAGTTACTGTTGTTGAAAAAGTCAACCTAATGAGATAGTAGAATTGAGTAAAGAAGTAGGTAGGGAAGTGTCTTCACTGAAAGTCAACTATCATGAAAGTAATATTGCTACATTGAAGTTAGGAAAACTATAAACAAAGTGAATGATTACATGAGACAGGTTTCTGTGGAGGTTAGGAATAATGTAAACAAAATGATGTTGCTTTGAGTCAAGTTGATGAGTTCAACTTTCAACTGAGAATTGAAAAGGTGTATGCTATGCATTCTCAAGTGAACATGACTAACTTTTGTAGGCAAAACGGCTTTGTTGAAACAAATGAACTCATGAATAAAATCATGTTCTTGAAGAAAACAAAACGCAAAGTATCCATTGATGTGTTAGTATTCAAAGGTTGTTTCAAGTTGCTTATTTACAAGATGATGACAATGAATCACATGATGAAAGGGTTCCCCAACACACAATGATTAGGAATCCTGTGTCATGCCGGATTCAGAATAGCAATGACCGTAAATACTACGTATGGTAAGAGTCCATAATTGTATCTTTTTTCTTTCCTGTAGCCTATTTTTCTTGGCCCTTAATCTTTTCAATTTTCGATTCTTCCTGTCTTTGTGTAATGTTCAGTAAAATTCTTCTATGATGCATATCTTAACCAATCTTGTCCATAGTCATTAAATTGTATTTCTTCTGAAATAATTTTGGAAGTTGAAATAGTAGCTTATTTTCCTAATCTTTAAATTGTTGATAAAACTAACTTTTCTAAAATCTATCCATTGTAGTGTAAAGAATTGTTTGCTTGTGATATATTTTTCATCATGTATCACTTATTTTGAAATGTGTATTGTTTTAGGGAATTATTTACCCAGTTTCTTTTTCTCTTTTTGTATTTTTTAGGAACTTATTTACCCAGTATTCATCTTGATGTCTTTGTATTATAATCTTGAAATGTTTGTACTTATATACAGTCTTTAATTTTAAATTATTTTAAAAAATAAATGGTTCAATTTAAAACGTTTTGTTATATTATTAATTGAAATAAGTTTTTGTGATTGATATCTTTTTCAAAATTTTAAAACTGTTTGTTCTATAAATTTTGATATGATTGATTATCGTTTGAAATGGATGCTGGAGTGTATGAAGAATTTTTAGTGGGGTTTGTTGATTAGAATTTTGCTGGTATGTGATTGTTTTTTGAGATGGAACCCATTATTGCCTAAAGAAGGAATAACAGAGGTTATGACTTAGAGAGGCAGTAATGAGATAATATTTTTGTGTTGATTACTTATGTTGATTGCCATAGATGCAAAATAATGATTAATAATGTTGATTGCCATAGATGCAGATTACTGATGAATATTGTTGCCTTTGAAGCAAATATTATTGATGTTTTGAATGATTTCTTGTTTAATGATTGATAGTAAAGTTTTGTCATGAAATGTAGTTTGTGTTTAGAACATTGAAAGTCGAAATAAACTATAGTATCCAACAAACGATGATTAACAATATAAATAATTTGCTTTTTATACAAATTTTGAACAAAATTAAAACTAAATAATTTTGAAACCCTGAATGATAAATCATAATGTGAAATGAACTTGCTATAAATGCTATAAATGAAATGTTATACTAAATGATAATGAAAGCGAGATATATGAAATGATTGTGAATAGAAGACCAATTGTCTGAAATTATTGAATATGTATTGAAATTAATTTTTTGTTGTGATGATCTGATGTTTTTTACAATTTTGTAATGATACAGGGTGTTATGAAATTCTATTTCTATTTGAAGATGGATTAAAATTTTATATTTGAACAGTGAATAGATGAAAATGAATTTTTTAAATTTATCATTGATATGTCCATATTTCACAATTTATGTATTGCTGACTGTATAATAGGATGTTAACAAATTTCAATTTCATAAATATTTAAAAATAATTTTCATGTGTATTAGATTGTATTGATAGCCTAATCAAGTTTTTCTTTTTAGTTTATAAGCATTTTAAGATAACAGGTACAGCACAGACATTAACATTGAAATAGTTATCATGTGAATCTCGAAATCAGCAACAAGTGAACGCCATGAAGAGTGTTAAGAACATTTGGGTGATTTTCGAACTAGTGTGACATATCTACGCCAATATCTACACCAATAACTACGCCAAAATCTACGCTGCGGCCTACACCAATAACTACGCCAATGTCCACACCAATATCACACCACTAACTACGCCAAAATTACGCCGATGCCTGTGCTGATGCCAACGCCAATACTACGCCAATGCCTGCGCCAATGCCAAAATCTGCGCCAATGCTGATGCCAATGCCTGCGCCAATGCTGATGCCAACAACAAAAATCAACGCCGATGCCTGCGCCAATGCCAATATCTGCGCCAATGCTGATACAAATGCCTATGCCTGCGCCAATGCCGACACCAAAGCATACGCCAATAACAATGCCAACGCTTATTGCTGACTTTGTATCTCAAACTTCAACACTACTACATTACCTGGAGGTAATTGTCATCCATGTTCACATTCGCAACTTTGAATTCAGAAGAACGTCACAGTATCATGAAAGAATTGATTCAAAAAATCCTCTCCTAAATTATTCCTGTATGCAGAACTCTAAACCTTGAAAGCTGAAAATATCAAAAAACCAAACCTTACCTAAATTAATCCTCACCTAAATTAATCCTGTATGCAGCGTCTATCTCTTTTCCAAAAAAAAAAACGAATTACATTGTCATTTCAAGCCTGAAATGTACATTGTATAATTACAAATATGATACAAAATTTACGTGACTCTGTATTGAACTTGGTATGCAGCCGTCTACTACAAACATGAAGCAATGCTAACTGAGATGTCACCTGTATCGAGTTTGGAATGCAGCCGTCTACTACAAACTGAAGCAATGCTGTTAGATGTATGCACTACTTTCA
>NW_024088748.1:0-7194 GCF_014356525.2 Nilaparvata lugens | reverse complement strand
TACTCCTTTACACACACACTATTGCCTATGCCATCCTGATCATTATTCTTTTTTTTTTCAGCATCATGCCGAGGGAACGCAGACTTCGTGGCATCAATTCAAGTGCAGTCCGCCATCGCATCACCCTCGATGACGAGGATATCGACATTACCAACATGCTTGAGAGCTTGAAACATCGAGTTTTCGATATAATTAGGGAACATGCGGCACGGTATGATAGGAATGTTAAATGGTTTATAGTTTTAAACGTTTTATTGTATAAATTAGTGGTGCTGGATGACAAGCAGGTTGAGGTCTGTCTCATCTCTAATAAATCTACAGTTTACTCCAACATAGCGCTAAACGTGCTGAGAACTATGAAGATTTTAATAAGCATTTTTTCTTGGCTGTGAAAAAAATCCTCTCATCTTTCGAAAATTTCGTAAGACATGGGAGTGGATGGGTGCTAAAGAAAATTGAATCACTGGATGTGAACGTGATTAAATTTAATCCTATATACACATCCAGTTTCATTCAAACACACCCAGTTTTGAAAAACAAAAATTGTATTATAAATGTGAAAAATCTCTCTGATGAAAAATGCTTTTTTTTGTCAGTGCTCGCGTATTTCCATCAGAAGCCAAGGAACTCGGACTTGACTGTAAAGTATTTGAGCAAGTTTGCTCACAACTTAATACGCGAGGTGTAAATTTCCCGGTGACGACACGCGATATTAAGAAATTTGAGATACTCAATCCGGACATTGCAATTCACGTCTTCGCGTATGACAACAAAAAGTTTTTCCCCTCCCGTACAAGTATTCCGC
Source organism: Nilaparvata lugens (assembly GCF_014356525.2). Lineage (NCBI taxonomy): Eukaryota > Metazoa > Arthropoda > Insecta > Hemiptera > Delphacidae > Nilaparvata > Nilaparvata lugens. Next base: position 6,389 of record NW_024088748.1, on the reverse strand, counting down.
ACTCGTAAACACCAAATTAATCTTTTAATGCTAAAAGGCGATGCAGGAAGAACTCATTTCTGTTTAGTAAATACCGCAAACGAAGGGAAAAAACGGGCTATATCGTCTTCTCTCCCACCCTTTCAAAACACAAGGGTCAAGTACTTTTGTAATTTTTGTTTCCACCGGTTCATATCAAACAAAACTAAAAATTGTGATGGTAAAGCAAATTTGTTGAAACATAGGAACTTTGTTCCAAGTTGAATCCAGCGCGTTTCATATCCTAAACGCGGAGAGACAATTAAATTCAAGAAACTAGGCGCAACGTTGAAGAAAAAGTACACCATTTACGCGGATTTAGAAACATACATTGTGAATATTAATGATGATGATGATGATGATTCCGATTCTGATGAAGTACTCGTAGTTACACAAAGAAAACGGGTGTCATATTCCCTGCGGCTATTGTTTCATTGTTATAGATGTTAATGGGGAAATCGCCTACGGACCTGTACTCCATAGATCGACTGTTAGACGAGAAAATCATGGAGAAATTTCTTCAGGAAATTACAGATCTCGGCAACATTTTGTATGAGGATATGAAACGAGAAATTCCGATGCAAGCTTTATCCGAAAGTCAAGAGCGCGAATTCCAAAATTCAGTAAACTGCTGGCTTTGTACTGAACCGTTTTTAGACAGCGATATTAAATGTCGTCACCACGCGCATGAAACCGGTAATTACTTGTGTGCGGCACATGTTTCTTGTAATTAACAGCTCGTACTCCGGAGTACATATCATGTTATTTCCATAATTCTCCGGTTTTTTGATTCGCATTTTATCTGAAATTGCTCGGTAAATGTAAAAAAGAATTCCTTCATCGCAAATACGTCAGAGAGATTTTTGACACTTTAGTAGGCAAAATTAAATTTTTAGATCCTACAAGTATGTCTGAATCCTTGGAAGTATTGGTGCGTAATTTGGTAGAAAGTACAGACATGGAAAAGAAGTTCGAACGATTATTTTCGGTGTTTCATGATCCACCTCGCGAACACAGACAGCTCTTGTTGAAAAAAGGAGTATATCCCTACTCGTACATGAGCTGTCCCAAAAATTCGCGAAGAAACATCGCTCCCTCCCATCGAATGTTTTCATAACGACTTAACTGATACACCTCTGTCTCAGAAGAATATGAGCATGCGCAAAGAGTGTTCTCAATATTCAAGCGAAAAATCTGGGTGAATATCACGATCTTTATTTAGCTTGGACGTAATGCTATTAGCGGTAGTTTTGAATTATGAGGTCTACGCTTTTTAGCTCATACGGCCTCAATGTGACCCATTTTCTTTCTCTCGCGTACTTCACCTGGAATTGCATGCTGAAACACACTAAGTCGAGCTAGAATTGATTACTCATCCTGACATGCATCTTATGTTTGAGGCAGGGATGAGGGTGGTGGGGGTCATTTATCGGTAACGTTATTGCGAAGCAAATAAAAACATCTATCTGAAACATACGATCCTTCAAACCGTCTAATTATCTGCTTTATATCGATGCAAACAGTTTATACTCGGAAGCTATGAGCCGAAGCTTACTGTTGGAAATTTCAAATTCCTCTCAGAGGAAGAAATTTCCAGCCTTGATTTCGCGAATTTGGACAGCAATTCAGAAACCGGATATATAATAGAATGTGATCTCAGTACCCGCAAGAGTTACATGATAAGCACGCCAGCTTCCACTCACACCTCTCCACCAAACGCCGCCGCACGAATTGCTGTCGAACTACCAAACAAATGAGAACGGTCAAACTGGAACCAAAAAGCTCATGAACACACTTTTCGACCGTGAAAAGTACATTGTCCACAATGTCAATTTAAAGCTCCACCTTCAGCCCGGTTTGAAATTATTGAAAGTGCATCGCGTCATTAGCTTTTCCCAATCTCCCTGGCTGAAAGCTACATCGACTTCAATATCCGGAATAGACAGAACGCGAAAAATAAATTTGAAATATCCTTCTTTAAGGCCTGATGTAACCTAAATTTGGCAAGACGATACAGAGGTCGTAAGCAATGAATGTTAAAAATCACGGATGAAAAACGGTTAGATAGTACATTTCAAATCCACTATGTAAATGCTGGCAAATAATTAGTCCGAACGTGATTGCAGTTTTCTCTCGCAAGTTGGAACTTAAAATGAACAAGCCTGTCTATTACGCTTTTCTGTACTGGAGTTGAGTAATTCCATATGTACGATTTTTTCTATTGCAAATTACAAAAAATTATACCGTGGGATCGTATAGAACTGTGTATGACTGACACCGACAGTTTTCTTCTAAACCTAAAAGTTGAAGATGTGTATCAGTTGATAGAGAAAATTTGACCCTTTTCGATACTTCTAACTATCCACCTACCCACCCTTGCTTTCCATGGAGAAATAAAGTTGTAGGAAAGTTCAAGGATGAGACCGCCTCAAAACCTGTCCATAGATTTGTAGCCTTAGATCGAAACTTTACTCATTTTTAGTATGTAACGAGAATGAAGAAACTGTAAATAAATGTATAGCAAAGGGTGAACAGAGCGGAGTGAAATGTAGAAAACTTAATTTTAATTTATATAAGAAATCATTGTTGAACGTAGTGAACACATTGAAAATTTTAATATGTTAAGATCCTATAATCACACCATGTATCAGGTTGAATGTGCAAAAATCTGTTTGAGCCCTTATGATGATAAGAGGTACATTGCTGAGAATGGTGTTGATACTCTCCCATTTGGACATTATAGAGTGCCAACACTCTAACTGATGCTCAGTATGTCCCGTGACAATCATCCAACACCACTGATTTGACTGTTGTAAATATCATGAATATTATTAGATCTAAGCTAGCTTTAGAGCTTCATAGCGTGCCGCGTGTGAACTATCCCACTCGCAAATATGAGTTGAAAAGTGAAAAAGACTGCTTCAAGCCGACTTATTGAGATGACAAGTTTATCGCGTTTTAATAAGGGTTACAATATATCTTAGCTGTTATTAATTGTTTTCAAAATTTGCATATTGTGTACCATTAAAAGACAAGGCAAGCCAATCTGTATTTAACGCTCTCGAAACAATTATTCTAAAAATAAGGGAGGTGAGTTGTTCCAACAGATCAGGGAACAGAATTCTTTAATTCAAAAGTTAAAGCGTTATTAGATAGATATAGTATAATCATTATCATGTTTTTACCGATAAGAAAGCCTCCATAGTTGAAAGGTTAATAGAACACTTAAAGCAAAAATTATAGATATTTAACTGAACATGGAACCAAAAAATGGATATCACAACTAGACAGTTGAGTTCGTGACTATAATGCAACAATGCATTCATCCATAAGAATGAAACCTAAAGATGTGGGGAAAAAAGATCGTAATCATGTTTTAATGTCTTTGAATTCTGCATTCAATAGACGATATAAATTGAAAAATTCAAAAAATTTAGCTAGGAGATTGTACGAACTCAAAGAAAAGGGTTCTTTTCGATAAATCTTATAACATAAACTGGAGCGCAGAGTATTTTGTAATTCATTCTATATTCCCTTCTAAACTATAACCTACTCACTGAGAGATCTAAATGGAGAAGTAATTAGTGGTAGGTTTTATGCAGAAGAAATTAACAAAGCACATTAAACGAAACGGAGAGACAAGTGTATTGATTGAAAAAATATTAAAACGTGATAAAAAAGGATTGCTAGTGAAATGGATGGGTTTTCAACGCCTATTATATTAGTAAAGATCAATTATTAGATGAAAAATAATCTTTTGTAATCATTGTAAATATCATGTACATTTAGTAAATAATCTATTGTAAATAACATGTACATTTATTGTAAAGAAATCTATTGTAAATAACATGTACATTTATGGAAATATCATGATGGTACATTCGTTGAAAAATAAATAGCTCCTCATCAAACATTGGTTCTCATTTCGTAATAAAGAATCTTTTGAACATCCATAATCTGTCTGATGATGATGATGATGTGAAGAGGAGGTGGAGAGTGTTGCCTGCATTCCAATCTCTGGGAAACCCCCTCTATACATGTAGCGCTCGGTCATTGCTCTGACGGCATGTTCTAACTATTGTAAAAATTTTCAGTACCTTATCAGATCACGTTCTGTACGTTTGTAATCATGAGTCAATTACCAATTGTTAACTTTGATAAATTAATTACAAATAAAGAAAAGCCTGCATTTTGTAAAATGGAGAGCTACTACCTCACAATGCAAGAATGTTAATTATCACCCAGTGCGGGGAAAAACAAATTTCTTATTTAATTTAGTATTTGCTGAAAATGGTTTAAAATTTAAGCACATTTACTTATTTAGCAAGAGTTTATATCAACCAAAATATGTTTTTCTCAGCAAGGTATTTGCAGGTTTGAAAAATATCGGATTTCACATGAAAGATGATGTGAGCCAAATTCCCCATCCAAACCGTATCCCTGAATATAGCTTGGTAATTTTTGACACTTGCAACTGAGTAATGCCACAGATAAGAGAATATTTTACTATGGGACGACATCGAAATATTGACACTGCATATTTAATTCAGAGTTATGGAGCTACACAGAAACATTCACTAGAGATAATGCAAATATGATAATAATTTTTAAGATGGATTTATTGAGTCTGAAATTAATTCACAGAGATCATGTTGGAGGAGATATGTCTTATAAAGATTTCAGTAAACTTTGTCATACAGTTTGGAATCGTAAACCGCATAATTTTCTTACAATTTTAAAAGAATGTAATATAAAGGAAGGAAAATATCGGGATTCACTGGACACGATTCTTTCCGTTCAGTAGAGATTAATTCTTTGTACAGTCATGTTGTCTAAAACACATATGAGGAGGAGAAGAGGAGAGGAAATAGCATAGTAAATAACAAGAAGGAGAGTTTAATAGAAAAGATTAAGAAATGAGAAAGTGATCAGTGACAAGCATAAAAGCCGATTAATTTTGAAAAACGAACGGAGGAATTCATAGGAAAACTCTTTCGCCATTAATAGAACCTATAATTGAATTGGGAAAAACCAAATCTAGTTTGCACTCTAATCATGATTTTACACCTAAAAAGGAAGAAGTAAAAGAGGAACAAGAGAGTATGGAAATTGATGATAATGAGGAGGGGGAGAAGAGAGTTATGAGAGTTCAACAGACAATTTTTTAAGCTCGACTAAATTGAAAACAGTTTACTTGGTTCTAGCAGAAACGATGATGTGCTGTCACAATATCTAAAAACGTTTTCATGCGGAAAAATTGAATAATTCAATCAGTTATGGAATTTCATTATTCTAAAGATGGTGTATTATATTGAAATCAGCAAGTAATATTCGATAATGGTTATATAGATATAATAAGAAAGATTCCGTTTAACACATGGTCTTCTTGAGTTATATTCAGTGTGAGACCAAACTCAAATCTTTATACTCAGAGAGATCTGGATAAGTATAAAAAAATCTTAACTTACAGGCATACATTTAGATCGAAGAGGCTATGTTAAACGAAATCAGGGAATTAAATCACAAATGATTCAAAAGTTATTTCTCAGTAAAAAAACTAGTAAAAAGAAGGGTTGGGGTTATTGAAAATTTGCAAAAAATAATTCTCATGATAGAATTTATCAATACTTTGATAATTTGACGAATTAGTGGAAAGATTAAATTTACTGATTCCTCAAAAGCTAGTGGCAACACCTGGCATGATGTGGAGATCGCGTCTATAATTGAAGAGCTAAAGAAGCAAATTATTGTTTAGTGTTACGATGACTCTACATCGATTCGGTCGAATTGATACGGCAGTGCTAGCGGTGCTGTTGCTAATCTTACGTGTGATATTGACTCGATAACACAGGAAATAATCGAATCGATATATCAACAAGGAATCAGCGAAGCTGTGAATTTTATTTAGATTCGCAAATAACAAACTCGTTCGGAAAATACAAAGAATCATGGAGTGAGCATAATTGAAAGAGAACATATTCTAAGTACATTACAAAATTTCAGTGCTAATATCAATAAAGCTATTGCCGAGAGAACTCTAAATTTAGAATCGCTCTAGGAGAAGTGAAAACTTCAACAGACAGCTTTTCATCTCAGTTGCTCAGTATTAACAACGATAAAGTTGATAAAGCTTATTTAGATGAGAAATTAAAAGCCATATCGGATAAAATTAAGAATTTGGAGGTGTTGGACAAAAACTATCTCAATACTAAATTAAAACAACTTAGTACAGAAATTTTTAAAGTAAATGAAACACATCCATGTTAATTGAAAGCATATTTAGAATCTGCTTTGCAAAAATTGACTAGTTCTTCATTAACAAAGGAAGAGTTTGAAAAATGATTATCTGAAATGGCGAGTGCAATAAAAGC
>NW_024088747.1:0-5963 GCF_014356525.2 Nilaparvata lugens | reverse complement strand
TTGATAGACCATAACATTGTATAACACAGTATGTGCCAAAATATTGATTTGTTTGGCTAGAAAAGCCTTGGATAGGTACCTATTATACAATGGAAAATGTGTATTTTGATGTGAAATGGAAGTCTCAAAATTTGTTTTTTAGAGGTGAAATGCCGCCTTTTTTTGCGTTTCAGCAAATTTTAGATTTGAATTCAGCGCTCCAAAATACACATAAAAACGTCTAGAAAAATTCTTTCGTGACTCCTATAAGAAATTACCATTTTATTGGACTAATAATCAAGATCCATTCTATGAATTGGAATTGATAGGCTTTATTAACAATGGGTGGTATGTAGTCTACGGTACATCAAATAGAACATTGAATAGAAGCTATAAAAACCTTTTCTTTTTGAAAATCTGAATTTCCCACCTTTAGCAGAAAAAATATACTCGACAAGGATCTATTAGAATTAATATTTTTTATCGAAATTGATGTAAAAAAACGTCAAATTGATATAAAGATTAAGAAATAACTTTTTAAAGTGTTCAGGTACCGTAGGTGGGCTAAGGTACTGCTGTACTTTAAACAAAATTCCATTAATCAACTCTTTCCAATAACTGGTTAATGACGATATATATTCATATACGGTATAATTATTCTAATCCTGAATAGAAATATTTTAACTTAGTGACTGGCTGGGTGGAAAATCTTTAGCCGGATTTGTCTAGACTTGTAAAAACGGATTTCTGGTAGGGATACTGTTTTGTCAACGATGAAAATTAAGATTTCCACTACCGTACCTAATCACTAATCTTTAGAAAAAAATCGTGAATTACAAATTCACAGGACCAATGATCTATAATGGTAAAAAAAGTTATGGCTGAACGGGTTGAACCATTTGACTTTTCCCGCAAAATGTTTCAATCGAGTAAACAACAGTTTCATAGAGTTATACAGAAATACAGACGAGTACTTTCTACGTTACCGGTAGGTACTCTAATTAGCTACTGATCTAAAAGGCATTCACTTTGGAAATGGACGATTTTTCTTGTTAAAGGCATTTTAGCAGCATTATCTGTTTTAATAATTAAATCAGACAGAAGGAAACCTGTGACTGTAAGTTATTAAAAATTTGATTAGTATCAAATACTTTAAATACAGTACTTTTACTCTTTACGGTACGGTATCTATTTAACCATAAATAAAATTGTTACCGTACATGTAGGCTATTACCATATTATGAGTTTAAGTTTTTACTTTTCTCAACCAATTTTAATAATAGCCTATTCACAATTTCTAATTCTCACATTAATTCTTTTTTTTACTTTCAATTCAACATTTCAAGCATTTTATTAAACATTACGTTACGGTATTATAATAGCCTATTAGAATAATGAAGATAGGCCTAACCAATATTTTATCACATAGATACGGTCTCGTGCAGTAATTCATATAGAGGATTTACTAAATTTTTGTTGTAAGACTCACTTAATATATAGTGCGGTCCATGTTATAATGTCAGTATTTGATTAACATTGGTCTTGCTATCCTTGTCTATCATTCGACAAAGCTGATAGCGCTATCCTTTTCTAGCTCCACTACGCTACCAGATCGTTATTCAACAATGTAGAAATATAATCTGGCAAGGCAGAGAATCAGCAACGCCGTACTCGTATCCTTTTTCACTGCCATTAAAACGTGGACCTCACTATAGCATCCTTATGAATTATGGTACATTTACTGTTTTTACTTTCCTTGCCCTATTAAGTTACCATAGGTAAGGAAAGTATTGCTTTCCAAAAAAAATTAAGGTACCCTAATTTCATGTTTTCTATACGTTTCAAGGTCCCCTGAGTCCAAAAACACGATTTTTGGGTATTGGTCTGTGTATGTCTGTGAACACGATAACTCCATTCCTAATTAACCGATTGACTTGAAATTTTAACTTAAGGTCCTTATACCATGAGACCCGACATAAGAATTCAATAAATTCAATTCAAGATGGCGGAAAAAATGGCGGATATTACTAAAAAACCATGTTTTTCACGTTTTTCTCCCTCAAAATGGCTCTAACGATTTTCTTAAATTTATACCATGGATAGCTATTTATAAGCCCTATCAACTGAAATGAGTCTCATTTCAGGGAAAATTTTAGGAGCTCCGTAATATTATTGAGAAAAATGGCGATAATGACTAAAACCATGTTTTTCACGTTTTCTCGAAAACGGCTCCAACGATTTTCTTCAAATTTATCCATAGATAAGCCCTATCAACTGGCATGAGTCTCATTTCTGGGAAAATTCCATGAGCTCCGTAATATTCTTGAGAAAAATGACGGATAATGACTAAAAAAACATGTTTTTCACGGTTTTCTCGAAAACGGCTTTAACGATTTTCTTCAAATTTAAACCATGGATAGCTATTCATAAGCCCTATCAAATGACATGAGTTTTTTTCCTGGAAAAATTGCTGGAGCTCCGTAATATTCTCGAGAAAAATGGCGGATAATTACTAAAAAAACATGTTTTTCACGATTTTCTCAAAAATAACTTGACTGATTTTTTTCAAATTCATACCCTGTATAGTTATTTATCAGCTCTATCAACTGGCATGAGTCTCCTCTCTGGGAAAACAATGGGGGGTACACCCCATTCTTGGGAAATGGACTTAGTAACCTCCTTCTCGTGCATGAGGTAGGTAGGTAGCGCAGTTCATAAAAAGAACACATAGTCGAGATATTTCATCTGTAGAACAGCTGTTTTGACGACTTTAAAAAAATGACAACTAAAAAATCATCGAATTTCACAATTATTCACACAAAGAAAAAGTACTTTGAAAACAATTATATATACACATATACAGAAGTCTGATCGTAGTTTCAAATATGAGCAAGGAAAGTTGTGTGAGTGTACCACACCAGATTTTTTATATTAAATAAATACTGATAGTTCAAAGTGAATCTCACTTGAATCAGGTTGTTTTGGAACTTGAGAATTCTGGTTGAATCGGGTTGATTATGACAAATAAACAGAGCTGCGATTGTAAGGGGGTTCCAATAAACTGACTTAGGCCTACCAAAAAGTTATTTCAAAGTCCATATCAAACTGTCAGTGGATCTGTTCTGAAGCAGACATTCTCTGAACGGGACCCGAGTGTTGAGATTCAGAGGAAGTAACTACGGTAGGGCAAGGCCCCAATTATGAACGGGCGATATGACGTGTTTATTTTTCTCAGCTTGTTAACAGGATGCATATTACTGTCCCTTAAATTATACTGGTGCTCTTTATCTGAAGACGTGCAAAATAAATTCAGTGCCTCTATGTAGGGGCTTATAACTTATCTATTATGAGCAATGCAATAATACACACTCACACCCAAAATAATTTTGTAGAGGTTAAGCTTGCATTTGTATAGATTCCATAGATGCAAATTGAAAAGTTTTCTTTATTACAATATAATTTAAAACTAGATATTTTTATAATCGGCTACTTACGAATGCGCTACAGCCCTGCGTGGATCTTGGCCTTCTCAACAATTTGCCTCCATTCATCCCTCTGATTGTTCAGTCTCTTCCAGCTCCTCACTACTAAGCACGCCAGATCTTTTTCTATCTTGTAGCCAACGTGTTCTCGGGCGACCTCTTTTCCTCTTTCCTTCCATTCGTCCATCAAGCATCTGCCTCTGCATCCTATTGTTCTCCATTCTTTACACATGTCCCACCCACCTGATTCTTCTAGACTTCATGAATCGTACTATATCTTCTCCTCGCAGAATGTTACTTAACTCTGCATTGCTTCTGATTCTCCATTCTCCATTTTCGCATACAATGGCCCATATACTAAAGTGCCCCATACGGGCTGTAGCCTATAGATGCGTTGAATTGGCTCCTGTCTCTTAGCTTGAAGTATATGATAGCGTTTTTTTTTTTCTGATGGCGAGCAAAATAAATTCAGCGCGTCTATACAGGGGCTTAACTCATATGAGCGATGACATATCCTATTGAGCATTTTTACACTCACAGTTTCCCCAATTACTTTATAATAATACTAAATATTCATATAATACTCAGGCCCATACCGCAATGCTGACCTGGCGTTGCTCCCGCAGGTCGCAAATGTTGACCAAGATTCGTCTGTCTGATGTCGAATTTGTACCGAATTTTGTGAGTTGGAGTTGAAATTTATTGAGTCCCGGTAGCAAGCAGGTATCATGGCTGTGGGGTGCGAATCAACTCAATATGACTAATGGAAATGATGAACTACAAGCCCTATCTTTGAGATAAAACTTCAGATTTGCTGGTGTAAAAACGCTTTGACCACTGGGACAATTATCAAAAGCTAAATATCATACTAGCTAATTTTATCATGTTCATTTTCAATAACCTTGCCTTCAACATGCAGGTGGTATAAATTGCTATATGGATCATTTATTGATATAAAAATTATTAAATTGAATCAATAGTAAAAGACTACAATTACTTGACTACATACAACACGCAACTCCAGCCATGTGGCTAGTGACGCGCGTCCAGGGCCGTCGTGGCTGGAGCACATAACCTATAAATCTATTAGATTAAATGATTAATTATATTTTTATTGCCAATTCCTTGATTCTAAGACCGTGGTGAAGACATCGGGAGTGAAGTATGTTGTATGAACGTTATGGCGGCAGATGAATTAGAAGTGTTTGCTACTATATTGAATTTTCAATTATCATATCTAATGAATTTTTTAGGTTTTGTGCTCCAGTCGTGACTAATTGAGCCGCGCGGCTAGAATCGTCACCAAGGAATTGCAGCTCTATTATTTTGCAAATAATTATGTGGTAGGTAGACTAATCATACAATGCAGCAATGTGCCTGACCATTGCTGTTCCATGTTTGTGCAGTCAATGAATGACTGGTAGTAGGGTCTTCTCATTTTGTAATTACTCATGAAAATACTCGAATGTCTGGCACACACCGTTATACGTGTCTGGCTGGTGTTGGTAGTTGTGAAACGGGACTTATATAAGTAGGCTACACAAAATATAAGTACAGTGTTAAGTACTGATACAATGTATTAAATACCTTGGTGTTACCCTTGATAGGACACTCTCCTTCAATCAACACATTAAAAACATGGTAGCCAAGGTGAAGACGAGGAATAATTTAATAAAAAAATTATGTGGCACCATGGGGCTCATCTCCATCAACTCTGAGGTGCCCAAGCCTTGGTCTGGTGTATTCTGCTGCCGAGTATTGTGCTTCATCCTGCTACCACACTAAGTTGTTGGATGTGCAACTTAACAACACAATGCGCATTATTACTGGAGCCCTGAGAACAACACCAGTTCCCTGGCTACCAGTTCTTAGTGGGATACCACCGCCAAATCTGCGCAGATGTCAGGCCCTCCTGCGATTGCAGAACAGGATATGCTCCAGCCAGCAGCTCCCAATTCATGAGGGTATCCCAGACCTGAACATGAGGAAACTCAAATCCAGAAAGCCAACAATAAAGCTGGCAGAGCGCCTCAAGAGTGAGAATTTTGATGGAGAGAGGAGGCACCCCCTATAATTCCAGATGCTCTCAGACAGTGCACCAGGCCACCAGGATTTGACCTTCCTAGACACGCATGGGTCGCATTAAACCGAATCCGAACATTGCACGGTAGATGCAAAGCATCTCTTTTCAATTGGGGCTTTATTGACTCTCCAGGATGCGATTGTGGAGCTCCATTGCAGACAATGAAAAACATTGTCTATGAATGTGACAGACGTGCCTACCTGGGTGACAGTAATGACTTTACTGTGGCAAGCCCTCAGGCGATCCAGTACATTTTAAATTTGGACGTGCACTTGTAATCAGTGCGAAATTACAAGGACTTACGAATAAGGAAATGTCATACGCTATATATATATATATATATATATATAGATATATAATATATTGTGTGTGTGTGTATTAAGTTATAACATACAAAATTTGTTGAATATTTTCCGGCT
>NW_024088746.1:0-6554 GCF_014356525.2 Nilaparvata lugens | reverse complement strand
GAAAATAAAAATCATTTAGGTCTCATTATAAAAATAGTTTTTTGATATGGATTAATGTGTTAAGGGGCCCGGTTGCACAAAAGCCGGTTAAATTTTACCATGATTAATTTCATGAGAACCAATCTGAGAAGTGCTTTTTTGATAAGACGGCTTCTCTGATTGGTTCTCGTGGAATTAATCACGGTTAAAATTTAACCAGTTTTTGTGCAACCGGCACTTAGTATTTCATAAATTTATGTCCATAATATATGTCAAAACCATAAAGACACGTGATAGACACAACCACTAATAAAATGAAAGAAGACGCAAATGAGCAATTAACAACTAGGCTAGTTACAAGGAATTAGTTATATTTTTCATGCTACCGACCATCTACTTTTTGTCCGTAATTAATAATATAGACCTAATATACTAGTAGTTCTGCGGTCAGTACAATAACACATATTTGAAGATTTAGCCATGTCATCTATTATTTTCTCCATTGAAAGTGCTAGAGACACTGTTTGAAGGGACACTGGACTTATCAAGGAGGTACCTATATATCAATACATACAAAGTTTACCTTTAAATGAAAAAGACTAAGAATTGTCAAAAACACTGATTCATTGATACTTAGAAAGCCGGTTTCGGTCTTTATCAGAGATGACAATGGTGTCACCAAAACCGGTCTTTCTAAGTATCAATAAATATGTTTTTCTTGACAATTTCTTTTTTATTCTTCTTTTTTATGTCTTTTTTATTCAATATGAATAATTACCACAATATCACTTCTCAACTACACAAAAGAAAAACAAAATCAACCTTTATACCTTTACATACTCCCATTTTTTTCTACAACTGCAGTATTGGACTCAAATACATAAAGATTTTTTAAAATCTTTATCCAATTAATTTGATAAATCAATAATTCAATTCAATAATTAAATAAGATGATTCAATTTAATTATTCTATCTAATCATAATAATTTATTCTATAATGATAAATTATTAGAATAAAATAAAAACAATTATTAGTATCATCTGCAAAAAAATTTGGTAGGATCGAGATTTGAACCTGGGTCCCACAGTGTGAGAAGCCACGGTCTAACCAACTTGGTCACAATCTGCTCGAAAATGGATGCGAAAAGTATAAACATGAATTGCTGTATCTTCAAAGACACATCCTTTCTGGATAGAAGTTAGTTTATGTTTTTTTTTAATTACAAAAGACCAGAGGTCAATCAAAAATCGTTACATATAGGCCTACGTTTCTGCGCCTTGTTTCAAAGAACTTGCATACCAAATTCATCCAAATCGGACAATAACTGCGACTGTAACTGCGGTACAAACAAACAGACAAAAGCCGATCGAGTCGAAACTAAGACCTCAGCTTCGCTTCGGTCAATTACTGTATTACTTAGAAAAGAACTTACACCTCAAATTACAACGTTCTGTCAAAGAGATCCTCAAGTAGGTATGTTGCCGCCCAAAGGTATCAGTCAGATTTGGAGAAACTGGCGTTTGATCCTCTAATTGCTTTATCCGAGAAAGAACCTTGGTGTGGCACTGAAAAATATAGTAGACAATTGAGAATAATTCAATGAATAAAGTAAAGACAGGCTAATTTTTGAGTACCTATTCTAGGATATACGTTGAGGGGTTTCCTATATTATACTATTGAACTATGAATTTTATTGTTTCCCATATGGCTATAGATTAACCTTGGTATTGTAATATAAAAGAAGATTACTTCTGTTAAATGATAGGTTCTTTGGTAAAAATATAAATAAATAGATAAATGTACGTGTGTTGTACTAGAAATAAAGAAGTTGGGAGGCCATTAAAAAGATAAATAATTTCATGAAAAATGCATATTTCGTACTGCACAGTTAGGTATAACATGTTGAAACAGGAAACACATTTTTAATGAGAGCAAACGCCAGGAGACAACATGCACTCCTGGACGGGACCAGCTATTATTGCCTACGACAAGGACCAAGTCAGGTCCACTACAGACCACAGTCAATCGAGATCTTGGTCATAAAGGATATATTATCAAGTATGAAGATTACATCACCATACCACCAAGCTATCACCTCTCAGTACCTGTGTCTAATTAAATATCTGATTTGTTCAATGTTTCTTGTATCTATGTTCTATGATGATGAAAAATCTAGGCTGCACTTTAGTATATGGGCCACGGAATCTGGCATTGAGACCTACATAGATCGATAGAGGATTCAAGACGAGATCAACCATGTATAACATTTGTTGTCGATTTCCAAGGATTAGCTGAAAAACATGGTAGAAAGTTCAAAATTGTTATATGAATTTTTATTTTTAATAATTTTTTATGGCTAAAATATGTTTAAAACTAGTGCAATCTTATGTAAAATTTGACGAGGAATCCAATGAAACTAATTCAGGTTCGTATCTTCAGTGAATTTTGAGATATTGCAAAAAATGTGCGAAAAAGTGCAGATTTTTGGTTAAAAGAGGTGAACCTGTTTGCATGGTGATTGATAGGTTTTTAAACTATTGGATTTAGTAGAATGATAAATTCTAAAGAAAAAATGTCCAGTCACTTGATTACCTAAACTGAATTGTTCGAGATTTTGGAAAAAATAAAAATTGCAACTCCATTTTTTGCTACTAGGGAGAACTTAGATTAGGAAAAGCTTGATAGGGGAAGCTTAGGTTAGGAGAAGCTAGGGTCAGGAAAAGCTTAGGTTAGGGAAATCTCAGTTTAGGAGAAGATTATATTAGGAAAAAAAGCTTAGGTTGGGAAAAGCTTAGATTAGGAAACAGCTGAGGTTGGGAAAAGCTCAGGTTGGGAAAAAGCAAAGGTTGGGAAAAGCTTAGGTTAGGGGAAGCGGGGTCTGAGAAGCTTAGGTCAGAGAAGATGGATTATGAAAACTGCATTAGATAGAGCTCAACTTAGGAAAAGCTTAGGTTAGGAAAAGCTTAGGTTCGGAAATCTTATATTAGGAAAAGCTAAGGTTAGGGAGAGCATAGGTTGGGAAAAGCTTAGGTTAGGAGAAGCTGGTCTGGGGAAAGCTTGGGTTAGGAAAAGTTTGGATTAGAAAAAGCTAAGTTATGAGAAGCTCAGGTTAGGGGAAGCTGGGTCTAAGAAAAGCTTAGTTGAGGAAAGCTGGGTTAGGAAAACGTAGATAAGGAAAGCTTAGGTTAGGAAAAACGTTGAGGTTAGGAAAAGCCTGGTTAGGAGAAGCTTGGTTAGGTAAGCTTAGGTTAGGGGAAGCTGGGTTTGGAAAAAGCTTAGGTTGGGAAAGCTTGGTTAGGAACAGCTCAGATTAGAAAAAGTTTACGTTAGGAAAAGCTTAGTTAGAGAAGGCTGGGTCTGGAATAAACTTAGGTTAGGAAAAGCTTAGGTTAGGTAAAGCTTAGATTAGTAAAAGCTTAGGTTGAGGAAGCTAGGTTCGGGAAGCTGGGTCTGAGAAAAGCTTAGGTGGGGGAGCTTGGGTTAGTAAAACTTAGATTAGAAAAAGCTTAGGTTAGGAAAAGCTTAGGTTAGAAAAAGCTTAGGTTAGGAAAAGCTTAGGTAGGAAAAGCTTAGGTTAGGAAAAGCTTAGATTGGGGAAAAGCTAAGATTGGGAAAAGCTTAGGTTGGGAAAACTTAGGTTAGGGGAAGCTACGTTTGAGAAAGCTTAGGTTAGGAGAAGCTAGGGTCAGGAAAAGCTTGGTTAGGGAAATCTTAGTTTAGGAGAAGTATATTAGGAAGAAAAGCTTAGGTTTGGAAAAACTTGGATTAGGAAAAAGCTGGAGGTTAGAAAAGCTAGGTTGGGAGAAAGCAAAGGTTGGGAAAAGCTCAGGTTAGGGGAAGCTGGGTCTGAGAAAGCTTAGGTCAGGGAAAGATGGATTAGGAAAACTTGCATTAGAAAGAGCTCAACTTAGGAAAAAGCTTAGGTTAGGAAGAAGCTTAGGTTAGGAAGAAGTTATGTTAGAAGAAGCTTAGGTTAGGAAGAAGCTTAGGTTAGAAAAAGCTTAGATTGGGAAAAGCGAAGGTTGGGAAGCATAGGTTAGGAAAAGCTTAGGTTAGGGGGTGCTGGGTCTGGGGAAAGCTGGGTTAGGAAAAGTTTGGATTAGAAAAAGCTTAAGAAAGGAGAAGCTTAGGTAAGGAGAAGCTGGTCTAAGAAAAGCTTAGGTTGAGGAAAGCTTGGGTTAGGAAAACGTAGATAAGGTAAAGCTAAGGTTAGGAAAAAGTTGAGGTTAGAAAAGCCTGGGTTAGGAGAAGCTTGGGTTAGGTAAAGCTTAGGTTAGGGAAGCTGGTTTGGAAAAAGCTTAGGTTAGGAAAAGCTTAGGTAGGAGAAGTTTAGGTTGAGAAGGCAGGGCCTGGAATAAACTTAGGTTAGGAAAAGCTTAGGTAGGTAAAGCTTAGATTAGTAAAAGCTAAGGTTGGAAAAGCTTAGGTTTGGGGAAGCTAGGGTCTGGAAAAGCTTAGGTTAGGAAATCTTAGTTTAGGAAAAGATTATATTAGGAAAAAGCTTAGGTTGGGAAAAGCTTAGATTAGGAAAAGCTGAGGTTGGGAAAAGCTTCAGGTTGGGAAAAAGCAAAGGTTGGGAAAAGCTTAGGTTAGGAAAAGCTTAGGTTAGGAAAAGCTTAGATTAGGAAAAGCTAAGGTTAGGGAAAGCATAGGTTGGGAAAAGCTTGGTTAGGGGAAGCTGGGTCTGGGGAAAGCTTGGTTAGGAAAAGTTTGGATTAGAAAAAAAAAGATAAGTTAGGAGAAGCTCAGGTTAGGGGAAGCTGGGCTAAGAAAAGCTTAGGTTGAGGAAAGCTTGGGTAGGAAAACGTAGATAAGGAAAAGCTTAGGTTAGGAAAAAGTTGAGGATAGGAAAAGCCTGGGTTAGGAGAAGCTTGGGTTAGGGGAAGCTGGGTTTGGAAAAAGCTTAGGTTGGGGAAAGCTTGGGTTAGGAAAAGCTCAGATTAGAAAAAGTTACGTTAGGAAAAGCTTAGGTTAGAGAAGGCTGGGTCTGGAATAAACTTAGGTTAGGAAAAGCTTAGGTTAGGTAAAGCTTAGATTAGTAAAAGCTTAGGTTAGGAAAAGCTAAGTTTGGGGAAGCTGGTCTGAGAAAAGCTTAGGTGGGGGAGCTTGGTTTAGTAAAACTTAGATTAGAAAAAGCTTACGTTAGGAAAAGCTTAGTTAGAAAAAAGCTTAGGTAGGAAAAGCTTAGATTGGGGAAAGTTAAGATTGGGAAAAGCTTAGGTTAGGAAAAACTTAGGTTAGGGGAAGCTACGTTTGAGAAAAGCTTAGGTTAGGGGAAGCTTAGGTTAGGAAAAGCTTAGATTAGAAAAATCTAAGGTTATAAAAAGCTTACGTTAGGAAAAATGGTAAGATTGGGAAAAGCTGGGTTAGGGAAAGCTTGGGTTAGGAAAGCTTACATTGGGAAAAAGCGTAGGTTAGGAAAAGCTTGAATGATTCAATTATTTTTACAATCTTTTAAAGCTTCTGAATTGCATTAGAAGCTGAATAGAATGTGATCTTCAATATCGGTCTGCACTATGCCTATGCAAACATATGGAACTCTTCTAAAGCTAAAATACTACATTTTCTTGTATTTTTTCCAAATATCTTAATAATCTATAGGCTAAAATTTTCTAACCTCAATCTATTTTAATGAATTCCCTGCAAAAATCCCAATGAGATTTAGCCAATTTAGTAGTCACTAAAAGTAGTAAAAAAAATTAAAATATGAGAATTGAAAAATATTGAGTGTGCAATTTTTTTTTTCCCCAAATATCTCGAACATTTTGAGTTTAGGCTATCAAGTGACTGGACATTTTTTCTTTAGAATTTATCATTCTACTAAATCCAATAGTTTAAAATACCTATTAATCATCATGAAAACAAGTTAACCTTTTTAAAGCAAAAATTTGCATTTTTCTGCACATTTTTGCAATATCTCAAAAGCTACTGAAGTTACGAACCTGAAATTAGTTTCATTGGATCCTCGTCAAATTTTACATAAGATTGCACTAGTTTTAAACATATTTTAGCCATAAAAAAAATATTAAAAATAATAAGTAATATAAAAATTTTGAACTTTCCGCCATGTTTTTCAGCTAATCCTTAGAAATCGACAACAATGCCTTACATGGTTGATCTCGTATTGATCTCCTCTATCGATCTATGTAGGTCTCAATGCTAGATTCCGCGGCTCATAAACTAAAGTGCCCCCAAAATCTAAACTAAAAAAGTTGAAAGTTAGCTTACCTGCATTGACATTTTGATGTAATAACTCCAGTTTCTCTAGATAGTAATCTTCTTTCACAAGATGACAGAAATGACAATCCTGATCTAAAAATTGACTTTTGAATTGCCATATTTTCTAATTTCAACTATAGTCTCGTACAATTTTCACTTAAAATGATTTAATGTAACTTGTCCTATTCACTTTGTTATACACTTTCCACTCAGTTAGTCAGTTATTCACTGGACAAACAATTAAACTATTTAGGCCAAGTTTATATTTTTACATTTTCTGAGAACTTTGTGGGTAAGTTATACTCTTTTCTGATAAAGTTATCTAAAAACATTACGGTATAGTCTATTGTACATT
>NW_024088745.1:0-6987 GCF_014356525.2 Nilaparvata lugens | reverse complement strand
TTTAGAATTTATCATTCTACTAAATCCAATAGTTTAAAATACCTATTAATCATCATGAAAACAAGTTAACCTTTTTAAAGCAAAAATTTGCATTTTTCTGCACATTTTTGCAATATCTCAAAAGCTACTGAAGTTACGAACCTGAAATTAGTTTCATTGGATCCTCGTCAAATTTTACATAAGATTGCACTAGTTTTAAACATATTTTAGCCATAAAAAAAATATTAAAAATAATAAGTAATATAAAAATTTTGAACTTTCCGCCATGTTTTTCAGCTAATCCTTAGAAATCGACAACAATGCCTTACATGGTTGATCTCGTATTGATCTCCTCTATCGATCTATGTAGGTCTCAATGCTAGATTCCGCGGCTCATAAACTAAAGTGCCCCCAAAATCTAAACTAAAAAAGTTGAAAGTTAGCTTACCTGCATTGACATTTTGATGTAATAACTCCAGTTTCTCTAGATAGTAATCTTCTTTCACAAGATGACAGAAATGACAATCCTGATCTAAAAATTGACTTTTGAATTGCCATATTTTCTAATTTCAACTATAGTCTCGTACAATTTTCACTTAAAATGATTTAATGTAACTTGTCCTATTCACTTTGTTATACACTTTCCACTCAGTTAGTCAGTTATTCACTGGACAAACAATTAAACTATTTAGGCCAAGTTTATATTTTTACATTTTCTGAGAACTTTGTGGGTAAGTTATACTCTTTTCTGATAAAGTTATCTAAAAACATTACGGTATAGTCTATTGTACATTATTCAGATTAAGTCTGCCTACCTCAACCTTCATATTTTATATATATTATATATAGCAAAAAATTATTTCAATTCCTCTTAGGCTGTTGTACAGTTTAGCCAGGACAATCTGATATTATCTAATCTTTATGTTATCTCTTTGGCGATATTAGCCAGTTACTTTACTCAGACCTATAAATATTTCAGCTAGGGATTTTTATTTATCTATCCAAATTCATAATGTTACATGCGCCCCTGGATTTGAATTCAAAATATTTGAGAATCACAATGTTTTTTAATGAAAATCCTCCTTCAACACATCAATATATTTCCATATTTGTCTACAAAATATACTCTCAAAATTTTTATCATAGTTCGCAGATCTATCTGCTGGCCCCCCCCCTTAGACCTCTATCAAATACAATAACAAATTTCCTTATCAACACAAAAATATCATAAATATAATCTCCTAGACACATTCCTCCTTACAACACTTAGAACATAGTATTTTTAAATTTGCCGCTCGCAAGGCCGCCAACCTAACTACACACATTACTTGATTCTCTTATAATTGATTCCTTTTCAAACAATAATTTTGATGTACAAATTTTCTGGGGCTTATATTTTATTTGTTCCTAGTTCTTAATAAAATAATTTTCCATATATCAGGTACAATTCTTTTCTTTTGCTAATGGTTTTTTGGCTTTAGGTAACTAGCATTCAATTGAGGTTTTTCAGTACAAACATGGCATAAATAACTAAACGGTAATAAATATAAACCTATAAATAAATATATTAACATTGATAATACAATAATAACAATGATAAAGAAACGTTTTGGGTTCAATATTTTTCTTTTCATAATCATATGTTGAGGGTACGTTTGATTCAGGTGGCTTTGCCCAGCTGGTCGCTGGCTCTACTACATTTTCATACCGCTTACGTCAGAATTTGCTGTCATAATCAACCTAACTGCTGCATTTTTTCTTTTAAAGGTAATTAAACAAATTTATTTTTACTATCCCGCTTGTGTCCTTTTTTATCTGATTATATTATTAAATTACATAATTAAAAATTGTTCTTTGACTTTTCCAGCCTTCTAACAGTTGAAGGAAACTCGAAAATCTGATTTGTTGACACGAGGTTGCTTCATCAATATTAAATTTATTAAGAAAGGTAGTAATTGATTGCTTGATATGGGTGTTTTCCTTTGACTTCGTATCATATTTACTTCAAATTCGATGATATTGCATGTAGAAATGTTGTGATTTACTTGCATCTTCTTGCATTCTGTTT
The DNA here is from genome assembly GCF_014356525.2 of Nilaparvata lugens. Taxonomy (NCBI): domain Eukaryota; kingdom Metazoa; phylum Arthropoda; class Insecta; order Hemiptera; family Delphacidae; genus Nilaparvata; species Nilaparvata lugens. Next base: position 4,940 of record NW_024088745.1, on the reverse strand, counting down.
GTAGATGTTGCTGTAGGCCGTTCGGTATCTGCTGTCTGGTTGTTATTTTAGATGAGGCTGTCCTAATTGATAATTTTTTCATCATAAATTTAAAGCCCTTGTATCTTGTGTATTCTTTTAAACTATTCCTTGATCTGGTTCTGTTTTCTTCCTTATTATTTCTATTTATTCCGTTGAGTCTTGATATTTTCACTTTAGTGGCATTGTTTATAATTCTAATTACACCAATAAACAACTTTATAATATAAAGCTTCAATCATCTTCATCCGATACTTTCCACTTAAATTCATTATTAGTCTTCATCATCATAATAAACAATTCAATATATAACACTTCCAATCAACTATAATAAATCCTTTCAACAATAACATGGTCTTAATTATAACATCAATAGCATCACTTTTCAATATTATCACAGCCATTGTAACAAACATTACACACCATATCAAAACATTTATCATCTTTTTAACAATATAATCTCTCAACATATAGCCAGGTACTTCCATTTTATTAATATAATTCCTTATTTCTCTCACTCTTCTTAGACACTTTCCATTCTTCATTAGTTCCCACAAGTAATCCAATTTATTGTCCGTGCATGAATCGATAGTAGTCCTTCTAATAGCTTCAGTTCTATCCCATTTCTTTGGCCTATTCTTTCGGTCACATCGCTGAATATCTCTCTTGAAGCGTATGTGCCGCGGATGCATTCCGTCGGTCTCCTGGCCTCCATCTGGTCTCGGTCCGGTGTCCTCCGTTGCCTCTTGAAGCGTGCATATGGCCGGTATGCATGCGCGGTTCTCCTTCGTAGCTTCTTCCGCCTCGGGCCTTGCGGTGCATGCCTCTTTTCCCCGGTAGTCCGTCTGTAGTCGGTCGTCCGGTGTCCTCCTCAGGCGTTTGCGTCTCGGGCCTTGTGATGCATCTTCTTCTTCTCCCGAATGCGTCCTCTCGTTCTTGATGTCGGTCGGGTGTCTCGGGCGCCTCCGTCTCTGGGCCTTGCGGTGGGCGCTCCTTTTGTCCGGTAGGCGTCCTCCCTGGTGTCATCCTCTTGGTCCTCTATCCTGGGTTCCTTGGGGTGCCTTGGTGGGGTCAAATGATGCGCTGGTGCAGTGGCGGTCTCCTCCTGGTGACTGTTTGTGTTCTCTGGCGGTGATGGTCTTCGGTGGGAAACAGGAAACTTAATAGAGGTTGATGCTTGCGGGATGTTTTAATTGCATGTTTGGCAGCGGTTTTTTGTGGTAGGCTGTCTTGTATTAACTTCTGTTTTTCTAATATTTTCGGTAAACCGTTCACAAAGGTGGTATATGAGGCTGTAGTATCTTTATTTTCTCTATCTATTTTTTCTGAGCTTATGTGGGTTGTATTGGGGTTATCATATATTTGTAATTTTTTAGCTGTAGTCTTCTCTATGTTGGTGGTGGGTTATCTTGTGTTTTTTGTTGATTTAATCTGGATGCATGCTCTACGGTGTAATTATAATTATTTTTGTGTTGGCGGTTTATGATTCTGTTATAATTATTGTGAATATAACCATTATTAGTGTTAAATCGATCACGGCCATCATAATAATTCCTGCAGTTGCTCTGATGGGCGTATGATTAGTTGTGCGATTTTGAAAATTTTTATTATTCCAGTTACTATTTTGTTTGTGCTCATAGTGGCGTTCAAATTGAGGGGCAGATCGGGAGCGATCATATGATACGGTTCATAGTTTTGGCTGGTATACTGATTACTTTTTGAGTTATGTTGATTCTGTGTGTATCTTTGGTCTGATCGGTGGTGGTTGACATTGCCATCAGAGACTGTATGCCATATAGATGATTTATTAGCTGTTTGCAATCAGTAATGGTTTGGGTGGCGAGTGCCATTCTAACTTGATACGGTAGTTTCTTTAGAATAATACTTGCTAATGCTGATTCGTTAATGGGCTCGCTCAATTGAGAATTTTTGAACTGTAGGGCAGTGACGAAAGTGGAACATGCACCGTCTAAGTTAGGGTTGAAATCGCATGATATGATGTCGCTAGCACGTCCAACTGTGTACTTCTGCTCCAATACTGTTCCAGGAAGACAGCTACAAATCATCCAATGATGTAAATTCATGGGCTCTACTCCGAAAGAACATCAGGGGTTCGCAATTAATAAACTAGTCAAACAAAGAGCCACATACTCCAAGAGGTGGGTGCAAGAGTTGTACTAATTTTACTGATCAATGAATGGTTGAGGTTGCAATGGCGATCAGTATTATAAATTTACCCAGTCCTTGCAATATACTATGTGAATGATGTTATCTGCTGAATTCCTTGAGGTCGTTGTTGGATATAATTTTCTAATCCTGTTATTTTCTCCTGTGCCATCTGCCATGACTATTATTTGTAATTTTATTAGCATTTACTTCTTGATTAATGAGTCAGAGTGGATTTTTGAATTAGTAGAGTTCATTTAAAGCCTCACAGGTTTCTGTGTTCTGATTGATACTACCTGCAGTTGGTTCATTTTTGTGGAATACAATCTGTTTATTTTGTATATTTTCTAGTTAATATTTTTATCACTGTAGTTGTTAAATTTTGATGGCAACAGTAATTTGTTTGTGATTTCTGATGGCATCGGCCTTAATGCTAGGTTATATCCTGAATAGGTGTAGTGATTTGTGTGGTTAAGTATCTATCTTTCGTTTGTTCACAGGTAACCGTATCAACCTTTCCGATAATCCTGCTGTAACTATACCTGACTTTCCCTCTGTAGATTATCATTGTTTTAATTCTTCTCTATGATTCCTACTTTACTCTCAATAGTATCTAACCGCCGTTCTACTGATTGTATGGCGTCTGCTGTCTCTTCATGCCCTGTTCCACTGTTTGTTGTTTGCCTCTTTTATTGCCGCATTTCTTTTTTAATTTCCTGCATCATGTATCCAGTGTGTTTGTAACATAATGTGAACATACTGCTAGTTTGTTCCATTATTACCTTTTAAATGGATCAAGCTTTGTGACTGAAAATATACTTTGTTTGCTCAGATGTGACTCGGCCTCTGGAGATGCGGGTTCTGCAGGTAGCTCCTTGCCCCTTCAAAGTTGATCTCTGCTATCCGTTGATTCAATGGTATGTCAGCGGCATCGATTCAAGTGGATGATAGAGGTTGCAGACCTTGTGGATCAACGGACTATTGACCCGACCCTTCTGGTTCCCTTTCTCATGGCATATTGGCATCTACCATGGTGGGGTTTGATATGCTGGGAGTCGACAAAGTGGGATCTGTGCAACCGCCATACATATATGAAACTTCAGAGTTTGCGGGAAGTGTGATTCATTATGACAATATGATAAATGCTAATTGAAAAGTGATTATGAATAATATGCAAAACTTGCTAAAAAGAGACACAAACCGGGACTACAGTGAAACAGTTTGTGCAAAGTGTTTGGATATCCGAAATAAGGTATTATACTTAAGTTTTTATAATGCTCTAGCGCTCCATATTGAATATTGATTCCTGACTAGTTTACAGACTGTGACTTATATTCCAACCGGCTTATACATAATATATTCATGACTAGAAAGTAATAGCAGTTTAGCTCTAAAATATAATATCTCTCTATAAAATATATTTTCTACAATAACAATAATATAAAATTTTCTTTAAAACATATAATTTCTCTTTATTTAAAGCTATTGATCCCCAAAAAGTAATACAAAATTAACCGCCTGTTTTCCTCAATACTCATATATCATGTTTTATTATCCATCCACGACAATTTCAATATGACTAGACTTGTCTTTAATTATTATCCTCATATAGGTCTTGACTAATTTCAAATAATTATTTAATGAGCTCAGCTCTCATCATCAGCCCACATTGGGCGCCATGTTGTGTCACGTTATTTTTTATATTTAAATAAACGATTAGCCTCCTGCTTGGATCAGTCGGTAGAGCATGAAATATTGATATATTATAAAAATTAGGTCATGGTTTTAATAGGATACAGTCTCATAAAGTCATAAAGATCTTTATAGGCCCAGATCTGAGCTTCCACAATAATTCTGATAATTCATTAAAAAAATATATTATATATATATATATATATATATATAGATATATATACTAGATTATATATATATATTAATATATAGGTTCATTCCTTAACACAAGGTGGTCTTTGCATAAATCTTTACAACTCTGTTGGTACGTTTCGCGTAAGATGGTCCAAGCATCTTTAGTAGCTCCACAGACATCATGTGATGGCGTTTGCGTATGGAGTATTATGTTCACTCCCGTGGGTCTGATGCGTTTCGCGCCATTTATTCCAGACTGAACTTGATTTGAGGTTATGTATTGAAGTTGGCGCCGTTTCTGTTGTGAATGGAATATTATGTCTAGTCCTTGTCTGTCAGCTGTCTGTTGTCTGCGACAGTGCAGCGGTGAAAGGGATATGTGTTTTTGTGTTGTTGTGATTGTGTCAAAATGTCCAAAAAAGATTATTCAAGCAGTGATAAATTTTGAATTCAACTTTGAAAGGTAAGTCAGTATAGAATTATAACTTGTACTTGACTTATTATAATTACTGTACTATTTAGCTTGCTTCTTTACAATTATTCCTTATGAGATTTAGTAATGCTTTAAGGTTATTAACATTTTAAACGAAATCAAGAATAAACACATCAAAAGTAGAAATTAAAAGTAAACCGCATCACTACTCACAGAGTGTATGTAGTTGAGTGATGGAAATAAATAAATGTAACAAAAATAAAAGTGTAAAGTAATTTCATTTTATCTCACTATTACAAGCTCAACTAATTGCACAAGAATCTTATTCTATCAGGATATATACAATAATATCTACCTGGATAGAATTGGTAAGAAGCTCATTGGCAATGAAATTCTCAATTGTATAAATAAATATTTAGATCATAAACGTCAAGTTAGTCTAAAATCATTCCTCTTC
>NW_024088744.1:0-6280 GCF_014356525.2 Nilaparvata lugens | reverse complement strand
GAAGAAGAAGAAGAAGAAGAAGAAGAAGAAGAAGAAGAAGAAGAAGAAGAAGAAGAAGACAACGAAGAAGGAAAAGAGGTAGAAGGAAGAAAATTGCCTTAGCCGAGACTTGGCAACGAGGCAGATATTATATTTTCAATAAAAAAGAGGTGATCCCAGTTCCCTAATGAGGGAGGCGATCCTGCCCTCTCTGTCATTCAAAGCCTGCCCATTCAGATCATCTACTGCTTTTCAAAAATCCGCTTCAGCTTTCAAATAATTTCATCTTCTAAAATTTAATGAGCAGTAACTGATTACTGGCCTAAAATCCACTACTAACTGTCAGCATTGGTTAAATGGGGAGCATTTATGTAGATTCATAAGAAATGCTGACAATAAAAAGTGAATCTCACTATAGGGTTGATATAGTGTGATTAATTTATTTCAGTCAGCATTGATTAAATGAGGAGCAATGATGTACATTCATAAGGAATGCTGACGGTTTATTCTGAAACTCACTATAAATATATCAGGTATAGAGTAGACATCCATGCTGCTGGTAAATGAGATAAGACTTGGTGGAGCGTGGTATCTTTGCTTTCAAATTTTCAAAGAATTATCAAGTTCTTGATGATTTTCAACCCTTAACGAGCTGTATTTCGTTCAATAAACCTGTACTTGTGAAAAATGTGTATCCAATTAGTTCATGATGACGAGGTAAGCTGGGAAGTCTGTTGAGAAAATACAGCTTTTTGAATCTTTTCAGAGATGATTTGCTTCCAGAATTTGTTTACTACAATGCTGTACTTTGAAGCTATATCTGTTCATACTAGTAGCTCTGGGAACAGTAGACCTCACGCAGTATTCTCATCCACAAGTACCTGATTGAAACTATAGACCTTATGGAAATACAGCAATAGACTGGCTTTCTCCACACATTGTGTAATCACTTGTCAGCTGATTTATGAGGAATAATTCTATAGTCTGATGATTTTTTACTATTATATTGGCGTATGGCGGAGGCTCCTTTTTCCTTTTATACTAGTAGCTCTGTGAACAGTAGACCTCACGCAGTATTCTCATCCACAAGTACCTGATTGAAACTATAGACCTTATGGAAATACAACAATAGACTGGCTTCTCCACACATCTGTGTAATCACTTGTCAGCTGATTTATGATGAAATTCTATAGTCTGATTTTCACTCTAATATTGGCGTATGAAGGAGGCTCCTTTTTCCTTTCATATTATCCTTGAAATGCAAAATTTCCAAAAACCTTGTACATACGTCGACGCGCAATTAAAAACGGAACATACCTGTCAAATATGAGAATCTATTACTGCGTTTCGCCGTAAATGCGCAACATATAAACATTAAAACATTCAAAAATTTAAACATTTGGGCCGGTTTCTGAGCTCGGGATTTGACTAAGTCCTAGACTTTAAACAGCTGGAGTCAGAAAATTGGCTTTCCGAAACGGGGCGTAGTCGCAGTCATTGTCAAAGTCTCGTTTGAATTTAATTTCGAAAAACTAGAAAATTAGACATAAAGAGAAAATAGTGTAAAGTTTCAGCTATTTTGAGTTATTTATAACTGTTCAATTTCGTCAAGGAAAAACGTTTCAAATTATGGAAATGAGAAAATAAAAATTGCGACTAGGCTACTGTTATAAAAACTGCGACTACGCCCCGTCTTGGAAAGCTAATTTTCTGACTCCAGCTGTTTTAAGTCTAGGACTTAGCCAAATCCCGAGCTCGGAAACCGGCCCTAAAACATTCAAACATTAAGAGAAATGCCAAACCGTCGACTTGAATCTGAGACCTCACTTCGCTCGGTCAATGATATATTTATTCATTTAGGCTAACACAAAAGCATGGAAGACTAACAGATATAATATTATTGATAACACAATTTTTTTACAAATTTCAGTTCTGTACTTTGAAGTTATATCTATTCATTTATTTATCACAAAAACAAGGAAGACTAAGGCTCAACTCACACTAACGCGACTCAGGTCGAGAAGAGACTCGACTCTAGTCGAGAGCATGACGTGTTTTCAAATGGTGACGTCGCAGAGACTAGAATCGACTGGTCTGAGTGTCACCATTTGGAAACACATGCTCTCGACTAAAATTTAGAGTCGAGTCTCTTCTCGACCTGATTAGCGTAAGTGTGACCCTAACGGTTATTATATTATTGATAACACAATTTTTTACAAACTTCAGTGCTGTACTACTTTTAAATTATATTTATTCATATCAATTTATTTATCATAAAAACAAGGAGACTAACGGTTATAATGTTATGGATAAGTGGAGTGAAGTATTTCAACGTTAGTCCTGTATTCCTCAATTTCTCTTGTCAATTTTGTAATTATTTTGTTGAAGCTTTAGAATTTTTGCACGTTTGAATGTGTTTCATGATTGTCGTTTGAATGATCCGCCACAACTGTGGGAGTGGCTTGTCTCGACCAATGGCATACCTTGATGGTTAAACCAATTACCAATCATATGGCGTCATTGACACCACACGTTCTGTTGATCGAAATGTAAGCTTTCAGTTGAGTTATTTCAATTTATTTAATGATAACTGCTTTCTTTGTATCGTTTTGCTTTCGAGTAGCATCGTTGCGAGTGAGCCTAAAGAAAACAAACAGATAGTCAGTATAAACTGTATAACTTTGTAGATTCAAACAAGAAAGAAAGAATGTCGAGCTTTGAAAAGATAAGTTTGAGAAAACTAGAGCGGTCGTACAATATGACCCAGTATGTGCTGGATTTAGTCGGCAGAATTTAGAAATACAGTGTTGACCAATCACAAGAGACTAAAAAGTGAACAGTATAACAGTTATAGGCTACTGTTTACTTTTTAGTCTCTTGTGATTGGTCAACACTGTATTTCTAAATTCTGCCGACAGGAGGCAGCACATACTGGGTCATATTGTACGACCGCTCTAGTTTTCTCAAACTTATCTTTTCAAAGCTCGACATTCTTTCTTTCTTGTTTAGATCTACAAAGTTATACAGTTTATACTGACTATCTGTTTGTTTACGTTCAACAGTTTGTTACTGTTCAACAGTACAATATTGTACAAAGAGACTTCCTTGTACTTTTCATAATAAATGTATTCACACTACAAATGTAGGCCTTCTGATGGTAATCAGATTCTGATGGATTGCCTCATAATCAAATACCTTCCACTTAGAAAACTCAGTGGTTTTTGGATACGATAAAATAAGTATGACAGGTTATGAGTATCTTGACTGCAAAAATGTGTCATATATTATGGAAATTTATCATAACATCAAAACAAATAAAACGCATCACTATATTCCGTCTCCATTACGACTTCAAAATGTTTCTTTCCAGCCTTATTGAAAGGGAAGTGATATGACATGTTATGCGGGAGTTGCTAGAGAGCAAATACGATAAAACACTCCAAGATCCTGTTGAATCAATTTATTCCCAATATACCACAAATTGATTCGGATGGATAGTCATCCATACCTGAGCTGTATTTGAAATATTATATTGTCTCTTTCGTTTTATCCTATACCATTAAATGAGCGATTTCCGTTTATATGTTTAGATGTTTAGATGTTTGGATGTTTGGATGTTTAGATGTTTAGATGTTTAGATGCTTAGATGTTTAGATGTTTAGATGTTTAGATGTTAACATATTAAGATGTTTACATGTTTGGATGTTTAGATGTTTAGATGTTTAGATGTGATGTTTAGATGTTTAGATGTTTGGATGTTTGGATGCTTAGATGTTTAGATGTTTAGATGTTAGGATGTTTAGATGTTTAGATGTTAACATATTAAGATGTTTACATGTTTGGATGTTTAGATGTTTAGATGTTTAGATGTGATGTTTAGATGTTTAGATGTTAGGATGTTTAGATGTTTATATTTTTATATATCTGTATGTGACCGGATCTCGAAAACGGCTCTAACGATTCTCACGAAATTTGGAACAAAGTGGGTCTATGATATGAATATTCGATTGCACTGGGTCTCAACCCTGGGATAACTTGCTGAAGGACATTAAAAGAATAAATACGTCCTTGGAAAAACAGCTTGAAGTTTTGTTATCTGTCCATACCGTAAAGAGAGAAGAAAAATTCAGCAAGAAAAACGTATTTTCGTTTATTTTTTTTTATATTTTTACTTCAGAAAGTACAAGATAGTAACTAGTTGCTGTTAGTGTAGAATAGTACCATAGAGAAACGATAGCATAAGTAGATATCCCATGGAATAGGGCGTTTATGTCGCAACTTTTACTGTTATCCCAAGCCGATAGTTCACGTAGTTCTTTCCCATGCAGCAGTGTGACGCTGGTAGTCTCTCAAATTGTGCCGTTCATACACTCTCACCTCAACAAAACAGTGAAAATCGACAATAATCGGCTCGAGATAACAGTAAAAGTTGCGACATAAATTCCCTATACCATGGGATATCTACTTACGCTATTGTTTCTCTACGATAGTACATAGTATATTAACAAATATTGTAGCAGACTTAGTATATTAATCTGAATCGAATTCATAGTATGTCTATTTGTAATTTTTGATGATGTGTTTGTTTTTTTTAAGTGTGAATAAATTGTTATTTCGATGAATGATAGTAACTTAACCTACATTTTGATTTGGACTATAGTATAGATTCGAAAAGGGACAGTTTTGGGCATGAGCCCCCTGTTGTGCCTCCTCATATAATACTGTAAAACTGATTGTACGACTGAGAAAATGAATGAATAAATAGAAACTATAAATTCAATCTTTCGTTACAAATGTTCTATGCTTTTAAACTCCAGAGCAAAGCTCGGTCCCCCGATATTGACACATTATCTTATCATAGAATAACATTATTGGAGTAGATTGGGTCTACTAAAGTGCGAGATAAATTACTTTATCCTCCACTAATCACTCCCACTACCTAGCAGCATTCTCCTTCTTTTGTGTCTGTTGAGAGTGCCAACACTCCCCTCCATCTATTGCTGGCAATGCTCCAAGTAGTGTACTGGTCAGCAGGTATATTGGTTTGTGTATGTCACAGAGATGTTTCCATCACAAGAACATGAAGCAAAATGACACGGCGCATCCAATTGTGCGCAGGATGTCCGTCTGTGTCCAAGCTACAAACTGTGGAGGGAGAAATGGGTTTCTCCTCTTCATGTCAAAAGTAATAAATTTATCTCGCACTTTAGCGGAAGACGGAACTTGAGAAATTAAGAACTAGGTCGATGGATTTCTAAATAATGTAATAATAAGTGTAATGTAATGAATGAAGTTTTATGAGTAATGGTGATTATGATTTATTGAATAATGTACATAATTCCAAATACAAGAAATATTTTTACAGATGAAAATAATCATTAAAATGCAGTAGCTCACCATATATAAAAATAGTCAAAGTGAACATTGAATGACAAAAGACAGACCAACTAGTAAAATGCATTAAAATGGACTTATATTGGAGAGAAATATTATTTCAGAAGTGATAATATAAGAAAAAAAGAGTAGAATAGATAGAAGAGGAGGCAGAAAAAGACAGGAGATGTTGAACTAACAGAGAAAGGAACTTATAGACTTGTATGTGATGAGAAAACTTGTAAGTGGTTACCAGTTAACGACAAGTGTGTAGTCCTACCTACCTGCTCTTCTGCCATCGTGAGACTCAATTTATTCTGTCAGCATAAGCTGAAAGGTAAAAGCATTGATGCTATTCATAAGGAACACTGACAGCGACCTTGAACAGTCAGTATTCCACATGAATGACATCTATTCTTCCCCCTTCAACCGATTCTGACAGTTTGAAGTGAATCTCACCATATAACTTTGAGTGGGTTTGAATTTTGAAGCAGGGAATATTATTTGGAGAGCGGTGTGAGAGGATTATAAGGAACTGTACAAGTTGTGTGGGGATACGGGACTTCTCCTCAGTTGATAACTACTACTTTACCCGTGGTTGAGGAGGAGGAGGAGGTGGAGGAGGAGGAGGAGGAGGAGGAGGAGGTGGAGGCGTAAGAGGAGAAGTTGGTAGAGGAGGAAATGAAGGAGGGGGTAGAGGAGAATGAGGAGGAGGTGATGGTGTAAAAGGTAGGTTAGAAGGAGGAGGAGGTGTAGGAGGAGGAGGTGTAGGAGGAGGAGGTGGAGGTGTAGGAGGAGTAGGTGGAGGAGGAGGAGGTGGAGGAGGAAGTGAAGGAGTTGGTGGAGGAGGAAAAGTGGAGGGAGAAGACGACAATGATGAGGAGGTGATGGTGTAAAAGGTAGATTAGAAGGAGGAGGAGGAGTAGGA
>NW_024088743.1:0-7203 GCF_014356525.2 Nilaparvata lugens | reverse complement strand
TATTGCACTAATTTTCTGGCTGTCAGGACGAACTCCACTTTCCGAAATCACATGACCCATGAATTTCACTTCAGATTGACACAAGTTAGTTTTTTCCTTTGACAGCTTAAGGCCAAACTTCCTTATTCTTTCAAATAACTGTGTGAGATGTGCTTTATGATCTTCGAGATTCTTGCTGAACACAATGATATCATCCATGTAGATTTGTATTGCTTCTTCATTTATGTCTTCTAAAAACTCATCCATCAGCCTTTGAAACGTTGGTACTGCGTTTTTTCAACCCAAAGGCATCTTGTAAATTCATAATGTCCTCTCTCAAAGCTAAATGCTGTCTCTCCATGTCCCTTGGATTCATTCTTATTTGATGGTATCCCGACTTTAGATCCAGAGTGCTGAAAACTTTAGCTCCGTGCATTCTGTCAATCATATCCTCTAGCCTTGGAAGGGGATATCTCTCCAACTCTGTTTGATCATTTAAAACTCTGAAATCTACAACCACCCTATGTTTTGGCGGTTCTCCAGGGGAAGACTTTTTTGGTACAACCCATAATGGATTACAAAATAGAGAGATAGACTTTTTTATAATGCCCTGTTCTAGCATATCCTTAATGTGTTCTCTAATGATTTTTTTCATTGCATGTGGATACCTCTGGCTTTTATAAATATTGGTTTTGATGACTTTAATTGAATTGAGTGCTGAACTCTCCTGTTGTTGTCAGACTCTCTCCTTCATTATATAAAGTGTCCTTATACTTTTCCAGCATATAGAATGCTAATTTTCTTGTTCCTTGTCTATAAATTGTTCATTACAATTTCCTCTCACAATGGAACCCATTAGTAAATGTTTTTCTTTAGCAATTGAATTTTTCGATTTATAATTCTATCCCCCAACTTGATTATCCATTGACCATTTATATTGATAGGAGCAGCTCCAAGATCTCTCATCATATCACAACCAATTATCACATCATACTTGTTGTTCATTATTTCTGTTGATACATGAACTCTCATAATTTTAAAACCAATCAATCCAAACAGATTAAATCTACTTCCTTTTAAAGCTTTTCTTCCTGTCAAAGTTAACATTTCACAAGAACACCCTTCTATTTTCAAACTATGATCAATTTTTATTAATGCTTCTTCCAAAATTATTGTACTGTCGATCCTGTATATACAAGCAATAAACATCCCAACTCTTCACATAAAATATAGGTAGCTCTCTTTTTTGCAATCCACTTTTTGTTCCTTGCTACCTATATTCCTCATCCAAATCCTCAATCTTTATTCCTACCTTTCTTTGTCGATAATTTGGTTGATTTATTTTCCTTCAATTCAGGCCAGTCTTTTTATTTTTCCCTCGATATTGACTTCATAATGGTAACAGCTATTTTCACTATCTGAGGAGTGAGTTAAACTCATCAGAACTACCTTCCAAATTTTTTTTGCGATTTTCCTTCCTCCTCTGTAAAATCTGACAAAGCATTTATTGGAACGGTCCACTTGTTATTCGTTCCGCTACTACGTAGACATCATGTCTGTCTGTCTGCGTGCTGTGTCTTTTGTGCATCTGCGCTGACCAGTGACGTCACAGTCGGTTCTTCGACACTGCTTCAGTCAAGCTGGTTTTCTATACTTCTATTCATATTTTTCGTCGGATTGTTTGCCGTTGCAATTTAATATTTATACTATTCGATTTTTTGGAATTTAATCTTGTCTTTAGGCATCTTACTTCTAGTTATTTGCTACTTTTTCACCATACGTTTGTAAACGTGTTGTTCATGGCTGTCATTTCCGCCTTCCCTTTTTTGTTGCTAGCGTCTTTAGGTTGCTGTTTGTCTTTCAATGGAGGTCGTCGAGTGTGCTTCCTGCGCCCGGTCTAAACTTTTCATCTGAATCATCGGACCTACAGAACGTTTTTAAAGTGTGAATTATTCTTCAAATTAATTCGTTTTTCTATTCTTCAGTGTGATTCAATTATTCATTGATTTCTTCACTCATTTACTCTGTTAACCTTTGATAAACTTTGTCAAAAATTGCAACCTCGTGTGAGCGTTTCATCGCTATTTATTTGATCTACAGAACGTTTTTAAAGTGTGAATTATTCTACAAATTAATTCATTTATTCTATTCTTCAATTGTGATTAAATTATTCATCGATTGCTTGCATATTGCTTTGATAAACTTTGTCAAAAATTACAACCTCGTGTAGGCTTCAATTGCCATTTCTCTACAATTGGCTTCACCTCGTGAAACTCAAACTTTCAAGCTCATCATCTCTACCGTTTGGAAATCAATCCAAAAATTCCACAACTTGAAGATTGGATTATTCGTTTGGAATTCTACTTACTCCTGCCTACTGGGGGATTCACCTGCTGTGGTAGACGGTTCCATGCTTGTCATCGCATGGCCAGATCACTCATCGCTTGCTGATGTCCTGTCCTGTTGGTATTGCGGAGTCATTGCCTGTCTGCCTGGCTGCATCTCCTCTTCAAAATTTTATTCAGGTTATGTAAATCGTTCTATTACATTTTCTTTACGTATATACTTATTGATTTATTAATGTCTATCTCGACATTCAATTCACTGAGGCCACCGACGCCTACTAATTTGTTTTATTAATGTCTATCTTGACATTCAGTTCACTGAGGCCACCGACGCCTACTTATTATTTGGTTAATGTCTATCTCGACATTCAATTCACTGAGGCCACCGACGCCTACTAATTTGTTTTATTAATGTCTATCTTGACATTCAGTTCACTGAGGCCACCGACGCCTACTTATTATTTGGTTAATGTCTATCTCGACATTCAATTCACTGAGGCACCGACGCCTACTAATTTGTTTTATTAATGTCTATCTTGACATTCAGTTCACTGAGGCCACCGACGCCTACTTATATTTGGTTAATGTCTATCTCGACATTCAATTCACTGAGGCCACCGATGCCTACTAATTTGTTTTATTAATGTCTATCTTGACATTCAGTTCACTGAGGCCACTGACGCCTACTTATTATTTGGTTAATGTCTATCTTGACATTCATTTCACTGAGGCCACCGACGCCTACTTATTGTTTGGTTAATGTCTATCTTGACATTCAATTCACTAAGGCCACCGACGCCTATTAATTTATTGGATTTGACAGCTACCCTTGGCTTTACAAGTGATTTTTTTGAGGCCACTGTCGCCTATTAATCGTTCTAATTGATGTCCATCTTGACACTCAATTCATGAAGGCCCCATGTCGCCTATATTCAACCTGGACTGTCCTCACATTGTATTTATTAGCTACCCTTAGCTCTTAAGTGATATTTCAAGGCCGTGACGATATAATGTTTGGTCGAAGTCTATCTTGACATTCAATCACTGAAGGCCTATGCCGCATATATTTTTATATGCTACTTGCTGAGCATTTTTACAGCTTATTGTCATTTTTTAATCATTAATATTGTACCATACAGTAATAACTTTCATTATAGCACTCAATTTATATTCATTTCAGGTATCATTAATACTACCTTTTCAATTATTGTCAGGCTTCAATGGTCATTAATGTCATTGACCTAATTTCATTTAAATTTTGTATTTCTCTACGTTGTTTCACATGTTGTAATTTACCCAAGATATTTGACTTAATCTAACTTACATTGTTTTTGTATGTGGCCATCTGCCTATTATTATTTTATTGTTCCCAAGATATTTGACTCATTGTTTTTGTATGTGGCCATCTGCATATTATTATTTAAAGATTCAAAGACTTAAAGACTTAAAGATTCAAAGACTTAATCTACTTACAATTGTTTTTGTATGTGGCCATCTGCCTATTATTATTTTTTATTGATCTCAAGATATTTGACTCAAGTTTTTGGTATGTGGCCATCTGCCTATTATTATCTTAGTATTATTAAATCTTATATTGTTGATTCATTTAGTCTTTTATTGGCGTACTTACCACACTTCAAGCTATCAGTATTTTTATGCACAGAATTCAAAGATTTATTTGTAGGTATTTATACCAACTATCATTCACAGTCACTGCCCTGCCTTGGATTCTGTCATAAAAATTGGTCCTCCGGCCCGTTCATTTTTTGATCTAGCGTTACCTAGGATAATTGTTAATTTTTATCACCCATTTCTTGGTCCATTGAACCTTAGGGTTTCAGCGACCGTGTGCCTAATAGTCTAGCTTGACGCCAATGATTAGGTCCCACTCTAGAGTATATTTTATTTCATTGTACTTTTGTATGTTTATATTGTTTAATATTAAGCATTCACACACTTATTCCAAATTTTCAGTACTGGCTGCAACTCAAAGCACACTGCGATGTGTATGCACCAGCTATCAACTATCTTGTACCCTGAGAGACTGAAGCGCACTGAACTGGTCACAGACGGCTATTGCGCATTGAGAAAACAACACACGGCAAACTACACCGCCTTGCGAGCTCGCTACTTGACTCGCCGCACAGCAAGCTTGATACAACTTGCCTCAAACGCACAGGCGTGCCTCTCTGCATTCTGGACCAGCGCCCAAAGTTGCTTATTGGCGCAGCAATCGCATTGCTACAGTGCAGCATCATTTCATTCACTTCCTGAGCCTTCTGCTCTTTCCAATGCAAGAGACAATTTACACACGAAATAGATTGGTTCATAACCAGCTATAGCGATGATGGTGTGGACACTGAAGCCACTTATTATCAAGTGTTGACTGTAAAAACGAACTAGGTTTACTTAGAATAAGTATGATAAGATACATCAACAACTATGGAATTCAGAGTTGCAAGCGCAGGACACTCAACTCATTTTGAGATACTCATAAGTTTATCTCCATTACCTCTAAGGCAAACGCTGCATTAACTGCTTTTGAAAGCAGACAACGCATCAATGAGGCCACTGCGGTGCTTCCAGCGGCCAACATCTCAAAACGCACCTTGGCAAATTTTCAGTTGCCTCAGATTCCGCTTCCACGCTTCAATGGGGAGCTTTCAAAATGGCAAGCATTCTCAAGTGCTTTTACTAATATTATTGGTAATCAAGATAACATTAATGATTCATTGAAATTTTTCTATCTTTGTCAACCACTCAGTGGTGAAGCTCTTGCTAGAGTGGAACACATTGAAGCTGACGAAAATGGTTTTCAGCTTGCATGGAACCTCTTAAGGGAGAGGTATGACAACAAGAGATTAATTGCTGCCAGGCACGTCACGGCAATTGAATCTCCGCCTACCATAAAGCGTAACTGTCCGCAATCATTACGGGCATTCATTGACTTTTGCAAGTCCCACATTACCGCGCTTGAAGCGCTTCAACTTGGAGTCCAAATCAAGGACTTGTTGTATATGCACAAAATGTTGTTGCAGTTGGATACTGCTACTGTTCGAGAATGGGAAAAGAGTGTTGGTATACACGACATTCCCACCATTGATAAAACTTTTGGAATTTTTTGGAATCAACAATGCAAAATCATGGAAGCTGTTGCTTCAAGCTCAGCTAACCATCATCAAGGAAATGTACAGCAAAGTACATCCAACTCGGTTGGTGCTCATAGCAAGCCGAAGTTCAACCAAAATCAATCGAATGTTCAAGCTAGCGATGCAGGGTATTATCCTCTTCTATATCACCTTGTAGTTTTTGTAATTCTTTGGTCATTTTCCAAATCATTGTAATGAATTATTGAAGTTGCAGGTTACTGATCGTGGAATGCTGTCCGTGACAAAAGGTTATGTTATAATTGCCTCAAGCCTTTCGCACCCAATCATGTTTGTTCAGACAAATCGTGTACACTTTGTGGCAAGAGTCACCACACGTTCTTCACAGGTCGTATCCTCAATCGGGACACTCCAGCCTACTTCTAAGGATAAGGTAACTTCAAATCTTATTCATTCTCATTCTTTTGCTCCCTCCAAGGGTAAGAATGCTGTTTTGAATTCCGTCATGGTTCAGATGCAGGGAAAACAACTAAGCAAGCTGTTTCTCATGCAGAACAGCCTCAGAAGAACTCTCATGTCACGATGAGCTCCACTTCGTCACTGTGTTTGCAACAGCAATCAACTGTCGCCTTGTTACCTACTGCTGAAGTTTTGGTTCAAACTTCTAGTGGGGAATTTATTACAGTAAAGCAACCGCGCTTTTAGACTCTTGCTCTGATTGTAATTTGATGTCAACTAGGTTGGCTGAAAAATTGTCACTTGTTACTTTGTATTCTGACACTTTGATTCATAGTGTAGATGAGAATAAGACCAAATCATCTGTTTCTCATTCAGTTTGCTTGTCTTCAGCTGATCGTTCGTGGTCTGTCGAAGAAAATTGTATTGTAGTTGATAGCATATCATCTAATGTTCCTAGTGTGAACATCAGTCTTTCCAAAATTTCAATTCCCGTTGAACTCAAATTAGCGGATCCATTGTTTGATCAATCTAAACCTGTAGATTTGTTACTTGGTGCTGGCATATTCGCATCTATACTTCAGCCTGGTAATTGTATCTAGCTCAAAACGCTCCCATTCTTCAGAAAACCATCTAGGTTGGGTCATATTTGGTTCTTGTAAAGCTATTCGTCCTATTGCAGCACCTCGTTCGTGCCTCCCCACTTCACCTGTGGCCGCTCCCCGTAGGGTCATGTTGAATTTTCTAACTTCAAATGATGTCTCTCATCAGTTAGAGAAATCAGTTCTCAATCAGTTCAGGTACTAGCTACCACTTCTTCTCATAATGATGTTATCTCAGGCATAATTAATAGTTGCTCCACCTATCACAAAATCGTTCGTACAACAGCATATGTTCTATGGTTCATTCATAATTGTAGGAAACAAAATTCAGTCGCTCCGCACTTTGGTCAATTAGCTGTCTCTGAAATTTTAGAAGCTGAAAATTGTATCTTCAAATCTATTCAAGAAGAAGCTTTCTCTGCTGAACTTAAAGCATTGCGTCAAAACCAGGAGCTATTGCCTAATAGTTCTATTAAAGCCTTGTCACCATTCATTCATTCAGATTCTCTGCTCAGAGTTGGTGGACGTTTGCAAAATGCAAATGCTTCCTTTGATTACAAACATCAAATATTGTTGCCCAGAAATCACAAATTCACTTGTGCATTGATTGTTGCTCACCATCGTCGTCTAAGTCATGCTGGGGTGCAGGCCACCATGGCCAGTGTAAGACAACGATTTTGGTTTCCCTCCACCCATCGCACCATCAAAAGTGTA
>NW_024088742.1:0-7188 GCF_014356525.2 Nilaparvata lugens | reverse complement strand
CCTCTGGACGCTTAACCTGTAATTCGGATAAAAAAATCAGCCGGCAGAGCTGCCTACACCCGTCCAGAATATCCTACAATTCCACAAGAAATAATATTTCCGCCGTACTCTGATATAAACTGCCTGAGAATCAGGCGTGATAGCCTACCAATATCTCCAGGCAATTCAAACCCGAGCACAGCGAATGTAATTATTTCTTATGAATAACAAGTAAATTCAATATTGATATTCCAATACCTGAAATAATTCCTACAGAGGAAAACCAATATGGTAATCATAGACCGAACTGAGCAGGATCTAATTAGAGAAATTACTGAAACTGGTTAACAATTATGCAAATTTATTGATGAATTATAATCGTTAAGAATCAAATAATAATAATTAATGATAATTGACAAATTGGAATAATAGAGTTTTCAAAATTTGGTAATAAATGTTCTTGATATGAGATAATAATATGAATGTCTTGGTAATAGTGCAATTAGGATTTTAATAGGGGTTACACGGTATTATAGGAGGATATAGTCCTGCACTCTTTCATAATAATTATGATAGAAAATTGTAGCTTTCTCAATTCACTGATTGAATAGAATAAGTATTTTCGCTCACCAACTCGATCGTGGGGCCCAATTCACTTAATATTTTATTTCACTTGAAGATCTGGCGTGGAATGGCGTCACCCAGGATTTAGTTTCACAATTTCCTCAGGATAAGCTTATACAAATTGAACTTGCCTTCAATTTAATTTAAGAGCACAAGACTACAGAGGAGCTACACATTAACACACTGGATATATTACATTTAACAAGAAGAGAAACCATTTAAACATTAATTTTAATAGGACAAATAAACGGGTCCTGATAATTCGATTCTCAGAAGGCAAGTGTCTCTCTTCCCAAAAAGCGGAAATCACCTGGTCTCTTCTGAGAAGAAGAACCACGTGATTTGGGCAAGAACCAATCCTGTGCCTAATAAGAAAAGTCACCAATGGGAATTTTTCCACGCGGTTTTAATATTTAAATTAGACACAGAGGTTTGAAAAACACAGAAAATGACAAAAAATTACGTTAAACGGGAAGACTATAAAATTAAAGCAGATAAACAGAAAATAAACAGGGGTTGCAGAAATGAACAAGCTTGAGTTAGTTTTAAAATGAAACAGACAATATAGAGATATCACAGTAGCACAGTAGCCGGCAGTATCAACAGCTGACAGATAAGGCTTGTCATCAATTTTGGCGCAATTCACTCTAACCTAATTATTGAAAATAAGGTAGTAACAAAATTGGTAGGCAGTTGACGAATGACTCTGATAATAAATTGGTAAATTATACGAAATAATACTGTAAGAATTTATAAAACTATAATTAAATGAGTTTTACATAATTTGACGTGAGTACATTTGATTTATGCCTCAATTATACATTAATTTTAGAAAATATGCTGGCATAGGCTTTGTATCCTGACAATATATATATATATATATATATTATATATATATATATATATATATATATATATAATATATATTATATATATATATATATATATTAAATATATATGGGGGATGGTAGTCATGTGATCGTTCTAGGGCCGGACAGTTTCATTCATTTGTCCCAAAAGATGTTTTTGAAGTCAGGATGAAGCTCGCTCGTCTCTCGATGGACCTGATAGAAACAGGAAGTGCATTCCATGCACGACAGGCACTGACTAAGAAGGATTTTGTGAAAATAGTAGTTCGATGATTGAGTATCCTTAAAGTAATTTCCGGTTCTAGTATGTGAAGCATCTATCCTCCTACCTTCAGAGACAAATTTGAAATCATCTTTAAAATAGTCGGATTACCGTTTTAGATTAGATTAGATGAGTGTTAAGAGAGATAAAATCAGAGAGGGAATCCTGACGTTAAGTAGGTGTAGTAGATAAACGACTTCAGCAAAGCGGTACGCAAGATTCGGGTAGCAGGTCCATTTCATGGCAGACGGAGTTCATGTTCATGAATGTTAGTTGGACCACTCAGACAACCGCAATTCTTATTCAAAGGACATGCGTCGCAAGACAAAGGACCTGTGTCTTCACTTTAGACAGGATGTGGCTCAAGGACATGCTCCAGGTGTCTTAGAAACTATCCTGCAGGAGTTAAGATGAGATATGCTTCTTCAGGTGTCCTCAAGAACTTCAGAGCTCTCTTATATCTCTAGAAAAGGAGTATTCTGTTACGAAATCTCATACTATTATGAGATGCTACTATTATCATGGTTCATGAAAATTAGGTCAGATTGGAAAAAAAGTCCAAAAGAACATAATTTGTTGAATATAGATGGAATTAAATGGAAGTTGCATTTGTTGAAATGCTGATTGATGAATAATAATAATTGTTATTAAACGAAAATCCCAATTAAATGCTGTAAATCACCCCGAAGACTTCTGCTACTGCAGATATTGACAACAGGATAAACAGCTAGATGGAAATTCGATGAGCGCTACTATAAAAAAATTATTTGTCAGCCCGAGAATCGAACACAGTACTTCCTAATTTCTGGTCAGGAAAGCTCACCCTTACAACAAACTGACAATCTATGGATGGATAGCAGCGCTCATTTTTTACAAAGCCAGCTAGTCTAAGATGGAATTGAATTGGAGTTTGGTATTTGTCCAATTGCTGATTAATGGATTATCATTATTAAACGGGAATCCTAATTGAATGCTGTAAATCATTTCATAGAACTTGCTCTGCAGATAGATATTGGGTATAGGGTAACCATTAGATGGAAATTGCACTATTATCATGGTTCATGAAAATTGAGTCAGATTGGGAATTAGTCCAAAGAACACGTTTATTGAATATGGCGAACTAATATGGTATATTTGAAAGGAGAAACTTTAAAAGCCAATTATAACTTTTTCCTACAGTTACCTTGAAAATTGACGATTCTGCACTGATTACAGAACGCAAAGATTCACTTTTCCGCTCTAGTGCGGGAAAAATTTTTTCTGCACTCCAGATTAGCAACATGGCAACACAAAATAGTGGTGGGTTATATGGAGGATTAGTGTTATACGTTAAGAACCGATAACGCAGTTATGAAAGATTATTTAAACGACTCAAATAAAAGAAGGATGATTAACATATTTCAGAGCGAGAGGGTCATTATGCCCTTGAATTTTAGAGTAGATAGGGGGGGGGAAAACAGCTATATTTGTTCACTATGTAATAGTCAAGAAATTGAAGATATTATCATTTTATAGGAAATGTGAGGTGCTATCAGAGTACCGAGTAAAATGGTTTGGAATGAGTAAAATGGTTGTATGATTGAGTTCATCGGTTTATTATTGAAGATGATTATTTATTGTTCAATGAGTTCAAATTATCATTGTATCACTTCATTTCATAAAGAATTATTTTTATGTTCGATTAATAAGTAAGAATAATTTTTTTGTATCAATGGTAGTTCATCTCTAGGCCTATATAATGATTCAGGTTTCTCAAATGAACTGAAAATGATAAGATCCAAGCATAGACGGACTACTGTGCTATGAGTGACTGATATTTAGTGCTAACTTCCAGTTGCCCTATAAATTATGAGTGCTATCGCATGACATTTTGTAGCCCGTTCACTCTGTAGCCTACTGTGAGAACTTTGACAAAAATCTGGTGTGGTACACTCACACAACTTTCCTTGCTCATTGAACTAGAAGCCTCATTATCAACGAGAATATTTAGGGGAATAACATAATGACGATTGACGGCAACATATTTGCAATTACGATCAGACTACGAATTTCAAAAAAAAAAACAAAATCATAATATGTGTATATAAAATTGTTTTCAGAGTACTTTTCCTTTTGTAAATTTTGAAATTCTATGAAAAAACAAAATCATCGAATATGTATATAATATAACATAATATGTGTATATACAATTGTTTTCAGAGTACTTTTCCTTTATGTAAATTTTGAATTTCGATGATTTTGTTTTTTTTTTAAATTCGTCAAAACAGCTGTTCTACAGATGAAATATCTTGACTATGACTGTGTTCTTTTTATAACTGATCTACTACCCACGGTATATGGAAGAAGAAAAAGTAAAAACCGTGTGTGTACCACCTACTCATGCACGAGAAGGAGGTTACAAATTCCATTTCTCAAGGATTGGGTGGACCCCTCATTAGTACCCCAGGAAAAAGACTCATGTCAGTTGATAGAGCTAATTAATAACTATACAGGGTATGGATTTCAAAAAATTCGTTAGAGCCGTTTTTGAGAAAATCGTAAAAAAAATGTTTTTTTAGTAACTGTCATTTTTCTCAAGAATATTACGGAGCTCCTGCAATTTTCTCATAAATGAGACTCATGTCAGTTGATAGGGCTTATAAATAGCTATCCATGGTATAAATTTGAAGAAAATCGTTGAAGCCGTTTTCGAGAAAACCGTGAAAAACATGGCTTTTCAGTCATTATCCGCCATTTTTCTCAAGAATATTACGGAGCTCCTGAAATTTTCCCAGAAATGAGACTCATGCCAGTTGATAGGGCTTATGAATAGCTATCCATGGTATGAATTTGAAGAAAATCGTTAGAGCCATTTTCGAGAAAAACGTGAAAAACATGGTTTTTTAGTAATTATCCGCCATTTTTTCCGCCATCTTGAATTGAATTTTTATGAATTTCTTAGTGTCGGGTCCTCAGGGTATAAGGACCTCAAGTTTGAAATTTCAAGTCAATCGGTAATTAGGATGGAGTTATCGTGTCACAGACATACACACACACACATACACACACACACACACCACACACACAGACCAATACCCAAAAATCATTTTTTGGACTCAGGGGACCTTGAACGTATAGAAAACTTGAAATTGGGTACCTTAATTTTTATTGGAAAGCAATACTTTCCTTACCTATGGTAGTAGGGCAAGGAAAGTAAAAACTAGAAGATAAGGATGAGATATAGATTAAATAACTATCAACTCCGGCTGACGGCTTCGGCTATGCCTAAGAATTTTCGGATTATTATGAACTTTGGTATTGATGTTGACGAATGATATTGTATTCAATTTTATCTTATTTGTGTATGTTTTTTGAAGTGAAAATAAATTCTTTATCTATCTATCTATCTATCTATCTATCTATCTGGAGGATTAGTGCACGCAACACAAACATTAAGTTGGTAAAAGACTGTGGTTAGATTTAGATAAGAATCATTTAAATGGCTACCCTACATTTATGATAAAATCCCAATCTAGAAATCCAAAACAATAATGATGTTCATCTAAATCATAATTAAATAATCATCATTTACGAATTCTCATCATTAAATAATACTAATAGTTCTTTTCTATTGATAATTATTATTTCAACTACAAGAAATGAGAAAAGTAGCAAATATACATTATAAATTCGAATTTGAGGTTAAATGATTACCGTTCGATATTCATATAAATAAAAATAATAAAAACATAACAATACTAGATTAATATACTCTGTTGTCTATGTATTTTTTATAAATATTTTTCAGTTTACTTTGAGCATTTTTCTCGATAATTTGAGCAAAAGTCTGAATTCTGAATCGTGTTTCAGTAATTTTTAGCTGGATGAAACAACTTAGGTAAGATTCTTCCCGCTAGGTCGCGCGCTTGTCGGTTCAGCTATCTTGTTGTGTTCAGCCATCTTGCATCTCGGTTCAGCCAACAAGCTGTTGGCGTGTATTTTGAAAGTGAAGTTTTTGTTCCATCTGTATTTTTTCTGATTCTTGAATGAATATAAAATGAGAACTTTGGCTGAGAATTTTCAACTTCATTGGATTATTAATTTTTAAATGAATTAAAGTTGCTATAATAACAGACACACAACACACAAACATTTGATGGATTTCAGCCATCATTTTACCCATATATTCAATCAACCACTTTTCATATTCAATGGTAACTGTAGGAAAAATTGGAATGTGAAATACGTGCGCAAAGTTCCTCTGCTGCACTCAAGAAGCCATTCCGCTTCTTCGGTAAACGTTTCTTTCGGGCAGCAAACTGTCACTTTGTGCACTAGTTGCACAAATAACTATTCTATTTTATATTTTATTTTAGGACTACCAGGTAACCCGTGCTCCTCAAAGGTCCAATTGAAAAATTGTCGTACTGAAATCTTGAAGAGTTGGATATAGGCCTATATAATAACCATCCTCGGAAAATTGAGAATCTATTAGCAAATTTTGTAGTTAATCAGTCGAGTAGTTCAGGAGTAGTGATGAGGGTCATCTATGAATTCCTATCCCGTACGTGTAAGAGCCTAATCTCTTTTCACTATACTATAGATGACAAATTAATATGGGAGAAACTTCGAAAGCCGATAATAATCTTGTATTCTTAACTAGAGCTTTATATTTTTACTTTCCTTGCCCTATTACCATAGGTAACGAAAGTATTGCTTTCCGAAAAAATTAAGGTACCCAATTTCTAAATTTCTATACGTTTCAAGGTCCCCTGAGTCCAAAAAATTGTTTTTGGGTATTGGTCTGTATGTGTGTGTGTGTGTGTGTGTGTGTGGTGTGTGTGTGTTGTGTGTGTGTGTGTGTGGGGTGTGGTGTGTGTGTGTGTGTGTTGTGTGTGGTGTGTGTGTGTGTGTGTGTTGTGTGTGTGTGTGGTGTGTGTGTGTGTGTGTGTGTGTGTGGTGTGTGTGTGTGTGTTGGTGTGGTGTGTGTGTGTGGTGTGTGTGGTGTGGTGTGTGTGGTGTGTGTGTGTGTGTGTGTGTGTGTGTGTGTGGTGTGAGTGTGAGTGTGTGGTGTGTGTGGTGTGTGTGTGTGTGTGTGTGGTGTGTTTGTGGTGTGTGTGGTGTGTGTGTGTGTGTGTGTGTGTGTTGGAACAAGGTATAATACGGGGAGACAATCAAGTATACACAGCACATTAAGGGGAGGTGTGTACACTAAGGGGAGACCCCGTAGTGTCACTGCTCAATTTTAGTAAAAATCACTTCTACATGCTTAAAACCATGTAAAAACGTAATAAAAAAAAATTCCCCATTTTGTTAGTACTCCACCTAATTGGGATACACTCCAGTTTCCAAAATAGCCACCACGTTGTGTACGATCGCTAATACACACTTACACAAAACTCATTTACGGATTGAGCAACAATGCGGGGTACTTGCATATCCCTGCATATCTCCATTGTCTCCTTCACTGTTCGA
>NW_024088741.1:0-7226 GCF_014356525.2 Nilaparvata lugens | reverse complement strand
TTCAGTATTTCGAAAATTATTAATTATGGAGATAATTTTGGTAAGAGATGTAATAATTATTAGTAAGAATAGAGATAATGATTCTCTGTAAGTACCCTCTGGAGTATAGTAGTTGATGCATTGAACGTAGGTTTGGAATTAATATAAAGATAAATTATTAATCAGTATTAACAAATGTGGATCTCCTTAGTTTGAAATAATGCCTCATATATAATCATAATAGCAGTGGAAAGATTCATTTATAGAACAGAAAGCCAGCTCATGAAAAAGTCAAGGTATATCTACTGTGAATGTATTAATACGAATTCCTATTATTGTAGTGAAGGGTACCTTAGTCATCGAATCCTGAATGATTTAATTTCCTTTATTTTCTGAGGGTCGGTCATCCTCTCGACTGTGTGTGGACCCTCTGGATCCTCCCTCGCCGATAGAGATCTTGATCCTCCCGTCCGATGACCAGACATTCCTATGCCCATGACGGTCGGCCGCAGCGTTGAGAATCTTGAGACGCTCCGCAGTCAGATCCTCGCGAATTGGTGACGCCGGAACCCTTCAGCTTCCTCTTAGCGTCGAAGATCATCTTCCTGGTCCGGTAGCTGCAGAGTCGTACTATGATGGGTCGGTCTTGGGTTTAGCTTGCCTTGTTGAGGTGGTTGACGCCTTCCAACGCGATGCGAGCGGTTGACATCCGCCAGAGTCACGGGCACATTCAGCTTCTTGTTGAAGACATCAAGCGCCAGCAGGTCCGTGTCTTCTTTGTCACTCTCCGGGATCCCAAAAATACGTATTGAATGTCGGCGCCCGTATTGCTCGAGGTCGTCGACCTTCAGGTGACAAGACACCTCTAGCTCACGAATCTATCGTGCAGCTGTTTGTTTCCTCCTTCAATGCCTGAAGTTCCTCAAAGATAGACTTCACTGCCATAGAAACAGCATGATGCACAGTTTCCTCGATTTGCTGTCGAATAATTTGGAGGGTCTCTTCAGACAGTGATCCAGAAATAGCTGGCCCTGGCTTCGGAGCTTGACCTCATTCCTCGGCTCGCCTCTGTTCGGTCGACCATCGTGTACCGTTAGGTGGATTTACACTGTTACAGGCGAGAAGGTAGACTGAAGAATTATGAATGTTTTTTCAAGATAATAAAAAGCGTGTGAGTGATCAAAAATATATTCACTATTGAATTAAGCTCGAGAAACTGAATAACTAGATGTATAATTTGAAGTGAATTGAACTGTATAACCCTACGAAATATCTGTTAGAAGACGGAGCCGAACTGCACACGTACCTCGACATAACCAAGAGAGAGAGAGAGAGAGAGAGAGAGAGAGAGAGATGGAGAGAGAGAGAGAGGAGAGAGAGAGAGAGAGAGAGAGAGAGAGAGAGAGAGAGGAGAGAGAGGAGAGAGAGAGAGAGGAGGGAGGAGGGAGGGAGTGAATGAGGAAGAGAGAGAGTGTGCATGAGAGTAAGAGAGAGAGAGAAAGCGTGAGAGAGTGAATGAGGGAGTGAGAGTGTGTGCATGAGAGTAAGAGAGAGAGAAAGTGATAGAGAGTGAATGAGGGTAAGAGTGAGAGAGAGAAAAAATTGAAATGAAACAACGGAAAAGCATAATAATTATTTGATGATGATAATGTAAGGAAAAAAGTAGGTGAATAATAAATTCGAGAGAATGTGGAAACATAAGAATGTTAGATTAAAGATTAGCAGATTGTTTGCTCAGATGAACAGAAAAAGTACCAGAAAAAAATTACTCTTCACATTGTTCTCTTTACTACAAAGTATAAAGGGAAGTATGAGTGAGAAAAGAAAATGGTCCATGGAGAATGAAAAGCGGCCTTTCTTGGAGAGCAGTTGGGAAATTTCGGCTTTCCTTATTAGGCTCAAGGGAAATTTATTCTATGGAAGGTTCCTCCTGGGATGCCAGGTCGAGTTTCATTTTTTCCCTGCAAGTCGACGTTCCAGATAGGAAGGTCTTTGTGCAGGAACTAATGAGTCCCCCTCTCATTAATATTATTATAATAGATAATAGAAATTGTATTTTATTAATTTATTGTATGTTGGAGATGTTAAGGCAATGTAAGCGACAAGCTAATAAAGAAGTGATTGCTAGATTGTTTAACCTTCCGGTAGTCGCGCTGTTGTAAAAAGTACAACAGTGTCAGTTTTTTCGCTGCACAAAACTATTGAATGGGGTGGTGTCAGTTTTGAGTCACCCATGCATTCCAAGACTTTTTCCCCATCACTCCACTGAGTTGCAGTATCAACCGAGCAATGGTTCAGTCTTTAGGTGCCATTTAGTCGCCACAGTGCATAAGATAGGGAAAGACTGTATACGGGGACTGTAAACAAACCAATAACACAGAATTGATGGCTTTGCTTGATGTACATTTTTGGGCTATGAAATGGTTATCATCCAAATGATCATAGGCGTAAAATAATCCAAGAAGATGGAAAAAGTATTATACAATTAATTAATATGTTTTGACAGTAAACAGAGTACATAACACTTGGAAAATTGGATGTTGTAGAAAGTACAACACGCGACTGCTCGTGTGATTGAGTACGGTGCGACTACCGGAAGGTTAAAGATCAGAGCACCGCTTTTTTTCTCACAATGTAGACATTGGGTTTCCCCAAATATGTCTCCTCTACAAAAAAAGTACAGGTACAAATTAAAAAAAAAAAAAATGATAAAAATAATAGAAGTTATGCAAAAATGAATAATACAAACAACAAAAATACCACCTAATTCAAAAATGAAAATACAAAGATTTCAAATACTTGTGAAAAAAGTAAAATTAAAACATATAGAGAATTCAAAAATCCAAAACTTATAATAATATAATAACAAATGATGAATTTTTAAAAAGTAACAAACTGAAAAGACAAATTAAAACAACTAGTAAACAACAGTCATGGTATTATTATGCGTGCCCATCAGTATCAATATTCTCACATTCGAAAAATAAACAAATGAACTAAATAATGCTGGAGAAATTATAATATTTTTGATTCTAAAAATTTAATTTTCATCAGATAGAAAGATCATCACGGAACTGGATGAATTATATCATATGGAATACAAATTCAAACGTGAACTGAGTTTGTTAACATTTAAAACAGTTGACATCTGGTACTTGTGGATGAGAATACTGCGTGAGGTCTACTGTTCACAGAACTACTAGTATAAAAGGAAAAAGAAGCCTCCTTCATACGCCAATATTAGAGTAAAAATCAGACTATGGAATTATTCATCATAAATCAGCTGACAAGTGATTACACAGATGTGTGGAGAAGCCAGTCTATTGCTGTATTTCCATAAGGTCTATAGTTCAATCAGGTACTTGTGGATGAGAATACTGCGTGAGGTCTACTGTTCACAGAGCTACTAGTATAAAAGGAAAAAGGAGCCTCCTTCATACGCCAATATTGGAGTAAAAATCAGACTATAGAATTATTCATCATAAATCAGCTGACAAGTGATTACACAGATGTGTGGAGAAGCCAGTCTATTGCTGTATTTCCATAAGGTCTATAGTTTATATCAGGTACTTGTGGATGAGAATACTGCGTGAGGTCTACTGTTCACAGAGCTACTAGTAAATAATAGAAGTGAGCTTATAGTGTGACTTCAACCATTGAATGGCCAAATATTGAACTTTGAAAAGGGCGAATATACCGTCATATGCCCATAGTTTCAATCAGGTACTTGTGGATGAGAATACTGCGTGAGGTCTACTGTTCACAGAACTACTAGTAAATAATAGAAGTGAGCTTATAGTGTGACTTCAACCATTGAATGGCCAAATATTGAACTTTGAAAAGGGCGAATATACCGTCATATGCCCATAGTTTCAATCAGGTACTTGTGGATGAGAATACTTCGTGAGGTCTACTGTTCACAGAACTACTAGTATAAAAGGAAAAAGGAGCCTCCTTCATACGCCAATATTAGAGTAAAAATCAGACTATGGAATTATTCATAATAAATCAGCTGACAAGTGATTACACAGATGTGTGGAGAAGCCAGTCTATTGCTGTATTTCCATAAGGTCTATAGTTTCAATCAGGTACTTGTGGATGAGAATACTGCGTGAGGTCTACTGTTCACAGAACTACTAGTATAAAAGATAAAAGAGCCTCCTTCATACGCCAATATTAGAGTAAAAATCAGACTATAGAATTATTCATCATAAATCAGCTGACAAGTGATTACACAGATGTGTGGAGAAGCCAGTCTATTGCTGTATTTCCATTAAGGTCTATAGTTTCAATCAGGTACTTGTGGATGAGAATACTGCGTGAGGTCTACTGTTAACAGAACTACTAGTTACGTTCAATCTGTGAGTGCCCAAACACATTCGGACCGCAGGGCGCAATTTGCAGATTCCCGAATATTTATAGACTAATTCTATTTGTAGCTTTTGTCCTAAGTTCATCCAATATCAGACCATGTCTGCTTGCATTGAAAGGGAATAATTCCCTTTATCATGGGATAATATATTATAGGGAGGAACAATGCTGGAGACCCTTAAAAAGGCAATCAGCTCTCCCTCAAAGCCCGCCTTTCCAAGTTAAGGGAGGTTGTTGAATGGGCATAATATGACGGTATATTCTCCCTTTTCAAAGTTCAATATTTGGCCATTCAATGGCTGAAGTCACACTATAAGCTCACTTCTATTATTTACTAGTAGTTCTGTGAACAGTAGACCTCACGCAGTATTCTCATCCACAAGTACCTCATTGAAACTATAGACCTTATGGAAATACAGCAATAGACTGGCTTCTCCACACATCTGTGTAATCACTTGTCAGCTGATTTATTATGAATAATTACATAGTCTGATTTTCACTCTAATATTGGCTTATGAAGTAGGCTCCTTTTTCCTTTTATACTAGTAGTTCTGTGAACAGTAGACCTCACGCAGTATTCTCATCCACAAGTACCTGATTGAAACTATAGACCTAATGGAAATACAGCAATAGACTGGCTTCTCCACACATCTGTGTAATCACTTGTCAGCGATTTATGATGAATAATTTTATAGTCCTGATTTTTACTCTAATATTGGCATATGAAGGAGGCTCCTTTTTCCTTTTATACTAGTAGTTCTGTGAACAGTAGACCTCACGCAGTATTCTCATCCACCAGTACCTGATTGAAACTATAGACCTTATGGAAATACAGCAATAGACTGGCTTCTCCACACATCTGTGTAATCACTTGTCAGCTGATTTATGATGAAAATTCTATAGTCTGATTTTTACTCTAATATTGGCGTTGAAGGAGGCTTCTTTTTCCTTTTATACTAGTAGTTCTGTGAACAGTAGACCTCACGCAGTATTCTCATCCCACAATACCTGATTGAAACTATGGACCTTATGGAAATACTGCAATAGACTGGCTTCTCCACACATCTGTGTAATCACTTGTCAGCTGATTTATGATGAATAATTCTATAGTCTGATTTTTACTCTAATATTGGCGTATGAAGGAGGCTCCTTTTTCTTTTTATACTAGTAGTTCTGTGAACAGTAGACCTCACGCAGTATTCTCATCCACAAGTACCTGATTGAAACTATGGACCTTATGGAAATACTGCAATAGACTGGCTTCTCCACACATCTGTGTAATCACTTGTCAGCTGATTTATGATGAATAATTCTATAGTCTGATTTTTACTCTAATATTGGCGTATGAAGGAGGCTTCTTTTTCCTTTTATACTAGTAGTTCTGTGAACAGTAGACCTCACGCAGTATTCTCATCCACAAGTACCTGATTGAAACTATGGACCTTATGGAAATACTGCAATAGACTGGCTTCTCCACACATCTGTGTAATCACTTGTCAGCTGATTTATGATGAATAATTCTATAGTCTGATTTTTACTCTAATATTGGCGTATGAAGGAGGCTTCTTTTTCCTTTTATACTAGTAGTTCTGTGAACAGTAGACCTCACGCAGTATTCTCATCCACAAGTACCTGATTGAAACTATGGACCTTATGGAAATACTGCAATAGACTGGCTTCTCCATACATCTGTGTAATCACTTGTCAGCTGATTTATGATGAATAATTCTATAGTCTGATTTTTACTCTAATAATGGCGTATGAATTATCCTTGAAATGCAAAATTTCCAAAAACCTTGTATATACGTCGACGCGCAATTAAAAAAGGAACATACCTGTCAAATCTAATGAAAATCTATTACCGTAAATGCTTCGCCGTAAAAGCGCAACATTTAAACATTTGAACATTAAGAGAAATGCCGAACCGTCGACTCGAATCTTAGACCTCACTTCGCTCGGTCAATAACTATCAGGTAAACTGTGCTCCGCAAGGGTCCATTTTAAAACTTGACAAACTGGATACTTGACCGAGTGGAATCTTGTAGAGATTGAAATAGGCATTGAACCATCCTCGGATAATTATGAATCTATATTCTATTTGTTGTTGTTGTTGCTCTTCTTCTTCTTCTTCTCCCTTGTCTTCTTCTTTCCCTTATTCTTCTTCTTCTCCTTCTTCTTCTTCTTCTTTTTCTTCTTCTTCCTCTTCCTCTTCTTCTTCTTCTTCTTCTTCTTCTTCTTCTTCTTCTTCTTCTCCTTCTTCTTCTTCTTCTTCTTCTTCTCCTTATTATTATTATCATTGTTATTATTATTCTCCTTCTTCTTCTTCCCCTTCTCCCTCTTCTTATACTTCTTCTTCCTCTTCTTCTTCTTCTTTTTCTCCTTTGTCTTTTTCTTCTTCCCCTTCTACCCCTTCTTCCCCTTCTCCTCCTTCTCCTTCTTCTTCTCCCTCCTCTTCTTCCTCTTCCCCTCTTCTCACTCATCCTCTTTTTCTTCTTCTTCCTCCACTTCTTCTTCTCCCTCATCTTCTTCTCCTACCCCTTCTTCCCCTTCTCCGTCTTCTTCTCCTTCATCTCCTTCTTCTTCCTCGTCTTCTTCTTCCCCTTCTTCTCCCTCTTCTTCTTCTTATTCCTCTTCTTCTTCTTCTTCTTCTCCTTCTCCCACCTCTTCTTCTTCTTCTTCTTCTTCTTCATCTTCTTCTTCTTCTCCATCCACTCATTCTCCTTCCTCGTCTTCTTCTTCTCCTTCTTCTCCATCTACTTCTTCTTATCCTTCTTCTTCCCCTTCTTCTCCTGTCCTCTTCATCTTCTTCTTCTTCCTCGTCTTCTTCTTCCCCTTCTTCTCCCTCGTCTTCTCCTTCTTCTTCTCCTTCTTCTCCC
>NW_024088740.1:0-5926 GCF_014356525.2 Nilaparvata lugens | reverse complement strand
TACATAGAATGTGTGCATGCACCGACGGACAACAGAAAATGGACAATGATGAGCAAGTATCAACAAAATTTCGAGACTTTGGCATACAATGCGACTTGGATAAAAAAGAAGAATGGAGAAGGAGGCAGCAAGAATAAAGGAGGAGAAGAGTGAAGAAGAATGGGACAGGAAAAATGATGACATTGATTTTGCTGTAGTCGAGTTTCATTTTTTCAAAAGTGATGATAATTTTATGATTATTAAAGAGGTAGCCATAATCGATTACAAACTACGACATATTGTGCTACACTTTAAATCACCATTTCCGAAAACATTACTGAGTAGAAAAATGTACCGTGATGTCAGCTGGCTTGAACATAACTATCATAAAATTAGATGGGACCAAGGCGACTTAATTACACTGACGCGCTGCTGCTTCATATTTGCAAAATTATACCACAATCTATACAAGGGAAGAGAAAAAGCGCAGTTTTTGAAAAGGTACACGACAATGTGCTTACTATGCCAGAGGATATTCAAAAACCAGACTATACAATGTTTGAAAATTCTTGGTGTTTTAGTGTATACAAAATTCATAACAAATCGTCCAATGCTCGGTGTGCTCTTTTCAGTGCGTATCATTATTTGACAATCTTGATGTGTAACAAGCAAACAAAGGAGAATAGTGCTGCTTCAATGTCTACAAACAATATGAGTTGATTGAATCGTAATGCTGCTGCTGATATCGATTATAAATGCGAAAAATATAGAATGGAAAGTATGAAACATTGTGAACTGCTAACTAAACAACGAAGACGCAACTATGCGCGACAAGGTTTTTTTTGATGGGGAAAGCATACTGTGTGCTTATTGTGGATTTGATTTGATTCGCATAAAGCGAGAGTATGCAGTCTGACCTGTAGCAAAATGTAGGTGGTGATGGAAGGGAGAAGCGGAAAAGCAAAAATTTCACTGTTCTAGTACCACTCATGTGGTACCTTCGGTAGCAGCAGCAGCAGATTGAAGAGCTATAATGAATCCACAAACTTGGTCTTATGCGCCAGAATGTTTAGAAATTAAATTACAAAATACATTGAATGGTATGATTTGTGCAAAAAGCAATAGAGACAAAAAACAGTAGTATTGCTAGACAATTGAAAGCAATATTTCTAAATACAGTAATATTAACAATATCAGTGATTACTTAGCTTATACAGACCCTTAGTTTGAATGTAAACAAGCTAATAAGAATGAAGAAGAAATTTAAGATCGCTAGAGGTGAACAGAGGAGAAGAAGATGCGGCGACTAGCTGTAAAGAAGAGGTGAACAGCGGAGAAGAAAGGAATGCGCCTACATGTAAAGAAGAAGAAGAAGATGCGACTAGCTGTAAAGAAGAGGTGAACAGCGGAGAAGAAAGGAATGCGGCTACATGTAAAGAAGAAGAAGAAGAAGAAGGTAGAAAGCGAGAGTGCGTGTAAAGGTGAGAGACAACATTGGCGGGAAGTCAACAGAAGGAAAGGTGTGAGGAGGCGTGGCGGAGGGGAGAACGAGTCAACAGAAGGAATGTGGAAGGAGTCGACAGGAAACGGAATGGGTTGTGGGGGGCTGACGGCTTAACAGGTTTGCTCAGTCTTCAACCGACAACCCACATTGAAGCAAGCATATAGCTTTGTTACTCTTGCACTCGATCGCGCGCGCGGTAAGCTTTTATTATTATGGATCACCATCTACAGAGAAGCAACACTGGAAATGATAGACTTTTTAGTATGAAGTCATTCAATTATTTTCGAAAACTGAATATCCAACGGTCTCACTCAAAGATCTTGACCATGATTCGTGGTACCGTGTTGTACACGCTAGATTGGTGAGAACACAGCAGGGACAGTGAATCAAATGAGGTTATCGATCATGACAGCAATGGTGGACTATTATTGCGAAGTTTACTTACCTGAGAAATTTCTGAGTGTATGAATCTTCAAACACTTGAGGATTTCAACAAACAAAAACTCTATCTGAAGTGTGTACAGCGAGAAGGTAAATCGCCTCTTGTTCTTCTAGAAGAAGAAAGGAATATATGAAAAAAATAAGAAAAAATAAAAAAAAAAACCCATTCCATCATTGATTGTGCAATAGGCTAATGTTGATTAATACTTTGTATTGAATAACTAAGTGACATTCAATTAGAGTTTTCTCAATATGGGGATAGCACATTAAAAAAAGCGCCACCATCCTTTTACAGCATAGTGTGGGGAAAATAACAATTCTCATGAAATGTAATTTTTTTCATTCTTCCTGTGGTGGTGGAAAAAAGGAACATGCACTATATTGTTGTGCAATAGGCCTAATGTTGATTAACACTTTGTAATGGTTAACTATAGTAGTATGTAGAATAGATTAGCCTATCTATTCTACATCCTATTATACCAACATTCAATTAGAGTTTTCTCAATATGGGGAAAGCACATTAAAAAAAGCGCCACCATTCCTTTTACAGCATAGTGTGGGGAAAATGAATCTCATATGAACAAATATGAAATGTAATTTTTTTCATTCTTCCTGTGGGGAGGAAAACAAGGACATATTATGTAGTTTAATTGCGCCAAAACTTGAACGCTAGTAGTGTGTTTGAGAGTTTAGCGCCAGTAGTGTAGTTTGAGAGTTTAGCGCTAGTAGTGTAGTTTGAGATTCAGATATCTGTGATTTTAAAGATTTTAAATGTGGGGATATTTTAATATGCTAATTGGCACCACTTGAAGCAGGTGTGACTGGGGCAGATGTTTTTGACAGTTGCAAACACCTGCTAAACAAAGATGGCCGTCGGGGGCACTTCCTGGGTAGGGGAACCTCTTCCTATTGGTTGGGGCGGGGACTTGGTGGGGGATGACTGGGGCAGATGTTTTTGACAGAACACCTGCTACAACAAAGATGGCTGACACTTCCTGGGGAACCTCTTCCTATTGGTTGGGGCGGGGACTTGGTGGGGGACAAAATGGCCACACTAGGGAAGGGGGGGTGGAGGGGGAAGGGGACCACCATTTTGGCCACGCCCCCAGCCAATAGGAAGCAAGGGGCGGGGCCAAAATGGCCGACTGGGGGGGCGTGGCCACGCCCCTGATTCCTATTGGCTGGGGGCGGGGCCAAAATGGCGGACTGTGGCAGGGGGGGTGGTGGGGGAGGCCACACCCCTCGATTTCTATTGGATAGGCAGCTCTCTCAAAACACCACTACTTACCCCAATTTCTGAATTTCTATACGTTTCAAGGTCCCCTGAGTCCAAAAAAGTGGTTTTTGGGTATTGGTCTGTATGTGTGTAGTGAGTGTGTGTGTGTGTGTGTCTGTGTGTGTGTGTGTGTGTGTGTGTGTGTGTGTGTGTGTGTGTGTGGTGTGTGTGTAAGTGTATATGCGTCTGTGCGTCTGTGTACACGATATCTCATCTCCCAATAAACGGAATGGCTTGAAATTTGGAACTTAAGGTCCTTACACTATAAGGATCCGACACAAACAATTTTGATCAAATTTAATTCAAGATGGCGGATAAAATGGTGAAAATGTGTCAAAAACAAGGTTTTTGCAATTTTCTGGAAAACGGCTTAAACAATTTTGATCAAATTCATACCTAGAATTAACATTGATAAGCTCTATCAACTGCCACAAGTCCCATATCTGTAGAAATTTCAGGAGCTACGCCCCATCTATGCTTGACTGGTGCAAAATTGATATTAAGCTCGGAATTCGAGAAAATGTGATTATTCAATTGCAACTGATGATTCTATTAAATCATTCACTATGAAGAGATAGCAGACCTCGTGTGTATCCAGCGTATTGTCCTGTCACAAGCTGGCTCAGGTCTTTGAATAGTAGACTTGAGATGCGCGTGAATACTAGCGTCAGGTGATCAATTTTCATAACGGCAAGGAAAGTTGTGTGAGTGCGCCACACCAAATTTTTAAAATTGTCCCTTCTATCATGAGGGGTATGGAATACCCCTTACATTCCAATATTCCAACAAAGTTGAGCTGCTTTCTATGCCAATATGTTACAGTATGGTTCCCCTGAACTTTTTTTCTGGATAGGACACTGTGAGCCAGAACACCTGATTAATGTAAATACAGTGAATTTTAATTCTCCTATGAAATGTCAGAAAGCTGTGAATAATCACCAGTTATATTGATCAGTTGATTAAATTCATATGGATATTGCGACAACCAGAGCTCTTGATTAATGTAAATACTGTGAATCATTCTTCTATTGAAATGTCAGAAAAAACTGTGAATAGTCACCACTTATATTGATCAGTGATAAATTCATATTGAATGTTGCGTCAACCAGAGCTCTTGATTAATGTAGATACTGTGAATTAATTATCCTATTGAATTGTCAGGAAGGCTGCAAATAATCACTAGTTCTATTGATCAGTTGATTAAGTTCATATTTTATATTCAGAAATCTGGGTACCTTAATTTTTTTTGGAAAGCGATACTTTCCTTACCTATTGTAAAAGGCAAAAGGAAAGTAAAAAAGTTTTAGAGTTTAAGGATTAAAATAAATTTTAACTTTTTGATGAATATGGAAACATCGCGAAATAAATTTCTCTTTTGAATATGATTATTATTTTTGATTAGTTATTATTAATTGTACCTTTCAAACCCTTATATGTTTCTTCATCTTTTAGGTCGTCTTTATATTTTACAGTTTGGCTATACGTAAGCTTGTGAATTTCAGTGATGAGATATTTTGATTTTCCAAAGATATGCACTCGTTCATTCACTTACATTATCGATTGACGATGAAAGTCTTAGCTGTTTTTCCAAGGATGAATTATCTCTTAATGTCATTCAGCGACTTTTCCCAGGGATGAGACCTAGTGCAATCGATTTTTATAATAGACCTACTATGTCCCAAATCTCATGAAAATCGTGAGAGCCGTTTTCGAGATCCGGTGACATAGAGTTTTCATATTCATAAGCATAAACATAATAACATTTATTATAAACAGAAATTGCTCATTTAATAGTATTGGATGATTTTATTATTTCGGCTCTTCAAAGTCAAAGCATAAGTATTGATGTAGGCAAGCCCTACATGGATACTAATCATATGAACATGGTTGCCAAGGTGACTGTTGCGGCAATGAACTTATGAAAAGATAAAGCTGCGTTTACACCAAAACCAAAGTTATGACAAAACAGCTGGAAATAATTCTGTCTCTCTCTCACGCAGGCACACGTATCTTATTTTATCGAGAGACGACGAAATTATCATCTGATTTTCCAAGGATGAATAATTATCCTTTCATGTCTTTCATCGAGTTTTCCCAGGAATGAGACCTAGTGCAATCGAATTTTCATATCATAAACCCACTATATTCCAAATTTAGTGAAAATCGATAGAGCCGGTTTCGATATCCGCTGAACATGAATAACCAGATAATCAAATAACCAGATAACCAGATATAAAAATATAAATATATATATATACAGAAATTGCTCGCTAATTATGATAGGTTTATAATTAATATCATTATTATAAATAGAGACCTCAGCAGAAATGTTTTGTACATTGAGTGGATGAAGATATTCAATATAATCCATCATACTACTCTGGAATAAACTGGAAGTTTACGGCATCGACCTCCACAAAAAAGGATTGTGATTTGGGGAATACAGTGGTCAGATTGGATGAGTGTGTGAGTGATTCATATATATGACAAGTGAGTCTAGTGTTGGGGATGAGGGGTGGGGTAGGAGATGAACTTAATCCCTGTTTAGTATGCAGTCAGGGGCGATCCATCCCAATTAGAATGCCGAGTCGCGAGTTGCTCTCTGCTCCATGCATCTGCTCAACTCATTTCATTATCCACCTTCACTCTTGCACCTCAGCTGATCTACTGTCTCACTCCCACACAAACGTTCCTCCTCATCATCGCTCTCTCACTCTTCAAGTCCA
>NW_024088739.1:0-7377 GCF_014356525.2 Nilaparvata lugens | reverse complement strand
TTTTGTTTGTAATTTAGTAACTTCTATATTGATGTTGTGAAAACAGTTTTTTCAAATGATATTTGTAAGCCTACTTGTTCAGCACATTCTTTTAAAATTTCTATTGTTTTATTGCACTTTCCAATGAATCTGACATTATAGCAAGGTCGTCTGCAAAAGCTAAGTATGGAATTTGAAGATTATTTTTCTTGGTTCCCAGCGAGATTGGCTTCCAGTGGTTCACCTCCTTCAGTTTCTTTTCCCATTCTTCCATTACTCTATCAAGAACTATGTTGAAGAGCAGTGGTGATAATCCATCACCTTGCCTAACACCAGTCTTTATCTCAAAAGGCTTCGAAAGGTTCTCCCATAAATTTATTTTTGATGTTGTGTTTGTCAATGTTTGTTCTATGATTTTTCGAGTTTTCTGATCCAGGCCTTTCTCTTCAAGAATTTTAAATAGTGTTGGTCTGTGGATTGAATCGTAGGCTTTTAAAATCAACAAATACGTATATTGTGGCTTTACTTCGTAATTTTCTTATCTGTGATATTAATTTCAAGTTCAATATTTGTTCTGGACATGAACGATTGGTCTAAATCCAGCTTGGAAATCTGAAATTTTGGGTTCTAGTTGTTTCTGGGTTCTTTCAAGAAGACAAGCTGATAATATTTTATAGGCGACAGCAAGAAGAGAAATACCCCTATAGTTATTCACATCGGTCTTATCTCCTTTTTTATGCAATGGGTGTATTAGAGCACATTTCCAATCTTCAGGGATTTCCTCTGTGATCCATACATTCTGGATAATTGAAACTAGCTCTTTTCTCGAATTATACCCTAGGTTTTTTAAAAATCTGCTACAATCCCATCTTCTCCAGACGCCTTGTTATTTTTTAGTTTACCTATGTGTTTGATGATTTCTTCTTCTGTTGGTGGTAATGATTCATCCTGTTGTAGAGGTATGTGGTTGAAAATCGGGAGAATTTCTACAGGTTCTGGACAGTTTAGAAGATTTTCAAAATAATTAGCTAGTACTTCACAATTTTCTTCATTGCTAAGTGCAAGACTTCCATCTGGCTTCTTGAAGCAAACGTTTTGAGGAATGTAACCTTTAATTTGATTTGAAAACGTTTTGTAGAATCTGTGCGTGTTATAATTTTTAAAATCGGATTCAATTGATTTATTTGCTGAGTTACATATTTTCTTTTCTCTTGTCTGATGATTTTGTTTGAAAGTTTTCTTGTTTCTAGAAAGTCTTTGTGGGTCATCTCATTCTTATTTGAAGAGTATTTTTCAAACGATTTTTTGCGTGATTCAACTGCTTTTTCACATTCCCTGTTCCACCATGGATGTTTCGGTTTCTTTTGTAGTGGTATGTGTTCCTTTGCTATTTCTGTAATTTTTTCTTTGAATTCTTGCCAGTTATTTGCAGGAACATTTTCCATTTGTTGCTGTTTCGGACTCTTTTAGATTCATTAGGTTAAATTTTGGGACTGCTGGTGGTGTTCTAGGCATTTTCCTTCTTGGGTGAATTGAACTCGAACTCTAGTCAAGTAGTGGTCAGAGTCAATATTTGCGCCTCTTCTAACCTGTATGTCTCTGATCTCTTTTTGAAAATCATACGAGATAGCAACATGGTCTATTTGAAACTCTCCGAGTTGGTTTATGGGAGACCTCCATGTCTTCTGTTTTTTAGGCACTTTCTTAAAAGATGTTGAGCTGATTTTCATTTAAATTGTTGGCAAAGCTGGATCAGTCTCATACCATTTCTGTTGGATAAATAATTATTATTATTAGCCCCTGTTCAGAACCATCCCAATATTCACACAACTATCCCAAGTTTTCATGCCGTTATGTCAAGTAGTTTTCAAGTCTACAGGGACACAACAGACATTTTTTTTATAATGGATTTCCATTCGGCTCAAACAAAAACTCTCTAAACGAAGGTAGAATGATAAGGGTTCAGTTCTGTTGTTTTAACATTTTTCAAATCACTTTAAAAAAGTTCATGTAGTACTACTTTGTGTTTGAGACACTTCTGGCGCTATCATAGTTTCACCACTATTCTGTTCCACAGTCCTATCTCTTGCAGTCGTTAACTATATCTATAATAATTATGTAAAGTAAAGCTGGCTTATGCACGTACGGGATAGGAAAATATGTTTGACGCATCATCACGTCTGAACTACTGGACTAATTAACTTGAAATTTGCTTATAGATTCTTAATTAACCAAGGATGTTTATAGGCCTATTCTCAATTCTTCAAAATTTATTACGTCAGTTTTAAAATAAATCCTTGCGAAGCACGGGTTCTTGCTAGTAATAATACATCTTTTGTGAGTAAATTTTTATATTCAACCTATTATACTGGTTAATCGAACGATCAGCTGGTTCGCTCAGTATTGATTCAAATAATTATCGATTTATTCAAGATCGACTGATTCTTTTAAAAATGTAAACAAATAATTCTAACCTCAACGTACATGCAAACTTTTATTTTTTATAATCCGCCAATAATAAGTAAGCCGCTTTATAATTTTTAATTTTGCCAATGGATTCCCATAGTTGTTGAATCACAACTATACATGTTTTCTTATCGTTTTTGATAATACTATTACTCTTTATCGCTAATAATATTCGATTTAAGTTGATGATCCTTTGACTAGGTCTAACTTCTTTTCCATATGACACAATATATGTTGCGCATTTATGGCGAAACGCGGTAATAGATTTTCATGAAATTTGACTGGTATGTGTTCCTTTTTTAATTGCGCGTCGACGATATACAAGGTTTTTGGAAAGTTTTCATTTCAAGGATAATATAAAAGGAAAAAGGAGCCTCCTTCATACGCCAATATTAGAGTAAAAATCAGACTATAGAATTATCATCATAAATCAGCTGACATGATTACACAGATGTGTGGAGAAGC
This sequence comes from Nilaparvata lugens, assembly GCF_014356525.2. Lineage (NCBI taxonomy): Eukaryota > Metazoa > Arthropoda > Insecta > Hemiptera > Delphacidae > Nilaparvata > Nilaparvata lugens. The sequence goes on along the minus strand of NW_024088739.1, from coordinate 4,467 downwards.
CAGTCTATTGCTGTATTTCCATAAGGTCTATAGTTTCAATCAGGGCTTGTGGATGAGAATACTGCGTGAGGTCCACTAGTGGACTACTAGAACTACTAGTGTAAATAATTATTGAGTAGTTTGAGGATACTGTAGAAAATATAAAACGAACATTACAGATACTAACTCTCATGTGGACATCTTTATATTTCAAGATCAAAAAGCATAAATGTGTCAATAATATATCATTCTCAAAACCAGTTGGAACCCACAGTCACTTGCTCTGTTCAAATTTGATGCCGACTTAATTTATTATCAGTAACCACTTACATCTAGACAGCTCTGTCCATGAGCCATATTCGTTTTATTCTCATTAATTTCAGCACATGTTGATCCAAATACTGAAAATAACTTGATTTTCAAAAAAATAATTATGAATGAGGAGACTTGTTTATGCTGTTTGAAATCATGCTCCTCTTATCAGGATGGTCTTTACAATTCCAAAAATTTATCCTCACTATATGTCTTTTTAAGTAGAATATGAAAAACTAAAACTCTATTGGCATATGAAAAAAATTTAAATATGAATATTTTCGATAACACAGTAACTCGAAATAATAATTTTCGGAAACTTCTACGCATTCCAACAAATTATTTTGTTGCATTGGATTATGCTGCAAAAGCTAGAAAAAATCATACTCTTTCAAATTCAAATGGTTTGAGAATCCGAAACTGCGGTCTCGAAAAGTTGTATTATTGCAACCTTATATTATTTATATTCCTCATACAAGTATTCTTTTATTCAAAATATTTATTAACTTTGCAAACTGGTATCAAACATTTATTCACATATAGCTACAGTACTAACTACTAAGTATACTGGGAAGAAAGCTGAGGATCATCAGTAGGATAAACAAAGAAGAAAGTGTTTCTTTAAATATCTTGAAATATTTTCAAATTCGTTTCCAATTATTAACTATTTCAATGACTAAACTTCATTTCAATGGAAATAGAAAACTAAGAGCTGATTTTCCTTATTGTGTGGTTTTGAAACACTAATCGAACGAAAATCATGCATGTAAGAGATTCCACTAGGAGAATGATTCAAGTAAAACTTTGCAATGCATGAGTTGTGACAAACTTCTTGAATATAAACAGGGTTCCATAAGTAATGAATAAGATTTATAAATTTCATTTAGGAGAATTTTATATGTATTCTACTTAGAATTCATTGGCTCTTTCTTATACTTTCTGAGTAGTCTTGGTAAAGGAGACATCGTTGTTCTCCATGGAATACGCGAAAATGATAAATGCAAGACCTGAAACAACAGAAGTGCGTCATTAAATTATGAAGTAGGGCCTCCGCATTCACCAGCTATTGTTCCACGCTCTACATTATGCTCCTTTGTTTTCCTTTTATTCACCTTCGCCTGGATTTCCTTGCATCATCAATTTCCTTTAACGATTTCCTTTTTGATATAAAATACCACTCTTTGGCATCAGGCCCACTTTCTTGGTTCTTCTCTTCTCATATTCTTCAACATTTTTTGTGTTTAATATTGTTCTTATTATTTATCTTATCACACTCTCTGATACCATCTATTTATTGGCTATTGTTCAGTAGTAAGCAAAAGAAAATTTCAGGAAGAGGATATAGTTGTTTATAGACAAACAGCAATATTGAATCGGGGAAATTCGCGTATTTATTCAATTCGACCCATGATTCACAACATAGTATTCCACTATGGTTTCAAGTAGCTCATAGTTCTCCATATCATCTATTCCGATTCAATGAAAATCATTGAAACTCAGCTTGAAATTATTATTTAAAGCAAATTTCTCTATTAAAATAATATATAGTAAATATGACAGAAAATGAATTGTTTCGAACGTTTCACAGCATAGATTATAGGAAAGATTAGTTCCGGTGAACTCCAACTCGCCATTTAAATTTTTGTTTGTCTCATCTTATTGATATCATGATTGATTCACAGTTATGATTTAAAGCAGGAATTTTCCAGATATGAGATGAAATATGTGCAGTAGGCATTCCAATTTCGAGGCTGAGAAGATTCGCGTTTAAAGGGCATGCTGCTAAAACTGTTTTCAGTCTCAGATTTCAACTAACAGTCCTGAGGCTTCATTTCTTGTTATTATTACTTCTATATGCTATCTCTATTGTTAAATCCTCCATAATATAATGAGAAAAACTCATGAAATATAGTTACTGCTTATCAGTGATGAACTAGTGATGTACAGAAAGCTGATGCTAATCTCAGAAATTTCTCATTCATTACATCCTATTCTCAGTAAACTGACTCAGTGAACTCTGACTTGTGCCGCTAAAGTTCTTCTGAATTATTGTGGAGACCGTGTTTGCCGACTAACTAGGTTATTGATTAATGGGCAGATTAGTGATGATGACTGCTACCCTCCCAAACGATGTCGCCGGCTTCAAATGCGCGCAGCTAAGTCTCTGTCCTATAGTCAGCTCTGTTCTGCACTGCTCTGTGCCAACGCTACTCCGCGATAAAAAGCACTGTACCCCAATCACTAATGGCGTCCGTTTCTGCTGCACTTTGTCATTCATATCTTGCACATTGACGCAACAATGTTGGTTTGCATCGTATGCTATTATTCAAAGTTGTTTTTCCACTGCTGGGGGAATACGTGGTAATGAATGACAAAAAGAGATAAGATGAGAATGCAGCACTTCTATCTTCTAAGGTAGTTTCAGAAGAAACAAGAATACTTTAATTATTGAGATCGAGTTTTTCCAGTCCTTTGAAATATAGATTTGTTGAGAAGCATTCTGTTGATATGAACCAGATTATGTTTTTTATTTCATATATACAAGTCTACTTTTTTCTTTTTTTTTCCTTTTATTGCGGATGATGCCCACATGAGCTTTTTGCTGTGCTCGGGTAATGAAAATGGAAAAATTCTTTATTAGGCGGAGTTAGGACTTTAAAGTCCTCTCTACCGCTGAACCTCATAATGGGAAGAGCGAGGGTGATTTGATGAGATGATCAAACAACGTCCATGCCTATTCGATTGGATTCGGCGGAAAATATATTATCATATATTAGTCTTCAGTGGGTGATCACAAAATTAAGTTTCATCTCCTAAAATTTAAATAATCTTACTAATAATTGATACAATATCTTGATAGTTTTCTTCACAAAATCAATAATTAACTTGTGAGGTACCAATGATTGTACAGTCCTCAAAATACAGAATAAATTGTGTTCTTTTTATAGGCTAGTACAAGAACGGAATAGTTTCTATCACCGTAGAAACAATACAATCTTATCTGAGGTAGATAGACGACCATTATCTAACTTACAAAGAAGGAAATAAATAAATCTGTAATTGTATGCCTTCCAAAAAATTAGTCAATGGAAAAAACCGTATATGTTTATATGCCTATGGATTGGAACAGTAAAGTTATATTTGAAGGTTAGTTTCGAAACGAAAACATAACCCTAAACAAACCAAGGCTAGCTCATTAACAAGTAGCAAATTGAGAAGGCAGTTCAACTAAAGATCGATCATATAAATCATATATTATTAAATTTTTCATTTTTATACTTTCGTTTCTAGGCCAATAAGCCGAATATTTATTTATTTGAACTACAAAAAAAATATACTTGTTAAAAATATATGAACAAATAGCTTAGCCATATATAACGTTTGAGGGTCGATATTCTAGCATATAAAAAACAATATAAACAAAAAAATAGGAAGAATATTTATTTATATGATGTTCGTTATTGTTATAAAATATATATCTTATATTATGTCTACTTTATGTTATACAAGCATGTCTATGTTCTATAATCATTAGCTGTTCATTGAAGCCAATTTGAAAGCATCATCATAGACGAATTCTATATTTATGTTGGGTATTATTAAATATAAAAAACTATATGATATTTGGAACAACTTCAAATCAGGAATTTCGCCCTATTTTAAAAGCTTTAAAGTTGGACACAGTGACACCACCCATTCGGCGTATTGGTTACGTCACAGAATCGGACCAATCCCGAATTAATATGTAATTTGGCAGATAAAATTTGGAGGAGAAATTGAAGTGAAAATTAGAAGAGGAAGACTCGAGGCCATTTGCAAGGATCATCGGTAGGATGCAGACTAGTCCACGTACCTAATTGTTCAAAAGCTTTAATTTCTGTTTAATGTAACTTAATCTTCGTTTTCTGTTTTTTTAAAAGTTGTTCCAAAGTTCCTATATAATTATTGTGATATTAAGATTTAAATTTCATTCAAATAACCCTGAAATTATATCAGTGAAGTCTGTTCAACATTTTTCGCCACGTGGAAGGACCCAGCCGGACGATATATTTACGGCCGAATATATTTCGAAAAACCAAAAAACGGAAACAAAAGTCTACGTAAGTTGTTCGAATATATAAAAGGGGATCCCCATAAATCTGCGAAAATTGTACAGCGCATAATTCGTCCATTTGG
>NW_024088738.1:0-10116 GCF_014356525.2 Nilaparvata lugens | reverse complement strand
TCAAGGTCCCCTGAGTCCGAAAAAGTGGTTTTTGGGTATTGGTGTGTGTATGTGTGTGTGGTGTGTGTGTGTGTGTGGTGTGTGTGTGTGTGTGTGTGTGTATGAGTGTATGTGCGTCTGTGTACAAGATATCTCATCTCCCAGTTACGGAATGACTTGAAATTTGGAACTTAAGGTCCTTCCCCTATAAGGATCCAACACGAACAATTTCGAACAAATCTAATTCAAGATGGCGGCTTAAATGGCAAATATGTTGTCAAAAACAGGGTTTTCGCGATATTCTCGAAAACAGCTCCAACGATTTTGATCAATTTATACCTAAAATAGTCATTGATAAGCTCTATCAACTGCCACAGGTCCCAAATCTGTAAAAAATTGGAAGCTCCGCCCCATCTATGCAAAGTGTGATTTTAGATTCCCAATTATCAGGCTTCAGATAAAATTTAAACAAAAATTTCAAGTGAAAAAGATTAAGCATAAAATCTCCACAATTAGGCTAATGTTCAGTGACATTTCTACCTAAATTGGAAATAAGCTCGAAATTCGAGAAAATGTATTTAGTCAATAATGCAAACTGTTGGCAACTGTTGATTCTATTAAATCATTCACTATTTATATTAAATATTCACTAAGAGATAGCAGACTAAGTGTGTCTCCAGCGTATTGTCCTGACACCAGCTGGTAGATCTTTGAATAGTAGACTTGAGATGCGCGTGTACACTAGCGTCAGGTGATCGATTTTCATAACGGCAAGGAAAGTTGTGTGAGTGCGCCACACCAGATTTTTTATCATGATGATAAAAGTTTAACCATTAAAACTCTTCACACTTCAAACTATTTAAATCATGAAAATAAACACCTCTAACCCTTCCCACACTCTATCACTATTCTTTTATCGACTATATTATTTTATCACTATATTCTTTTATCGACTATATCCACTTTTTACAACTCATTCCATCATGCATTTCTGCTTTCAACCCCATTCTATTTCCACATTTACCCCTCTTTTATCACCTATTTATTATCTATTCTTCGGCGTTTACTGCTCAATTCACAATGAAAACCGTTAAGTTGGTAGCAAGATAGCAGATTTCTATTCGACTCGGGGATTTACGATGTTTGCAGTTGGTAGTGCTGATGGTGGCATTAATTTAATGGCGCCAAATTCAAATTACTTCATGTGTTGTACTGATTCAAGTGGAAATTTTGATGATTTGACTGTTTTTCAAAACAGCCTGTTTTTTATTATATTGACCCACAGTCTTTTAAACACAGCTATTAAAATACTGATGCTACATCCTTATCAAAGATATAGTGAGGTCCACGTTATAATGGCAGTATTCGATTAGCATTGGTGTTGCTATCCTTGTCTATCATTCCACAAAGCAGATAGCTCTATCCTGTTTTGTATAAAACTATTGTGTTGTGTATCAAGTTGAGATGATACTGTATCATATTGTCGGTATGTGAACATTAATTGCTATAGTGAGGTCCACGTTATAATGGCAGTATTTGATTAACATTGGTGTTGCTATCCTTGTTTATCATCCCACAAAGCAGATAGCTCGGCCCTGTTTCGTATCAAATTATGGTGTTGTGTATCAAGTTGAGATGATACTGTATCATATTATCGGTATGTCGAACACTAATTGCTATAGTGAGGTCCACGTTATAATGGCAGTATTCAATTAGCATTGGTGTTGCTATCCTTGCCTATCATTCCACAAAGCACATAGTTCTATCCTGTTTTGTATCAAATTATGGTGTTGTGTATCAAGTTAAGATGATACTGTATCATTTTGTCGGTATGTTGAACATTAATTGCTATAGTGAGGTCCCCGTTATAATGCAGTATTCGATTGGCATTGGTGTTGCTATCCTTGTCTATCATTCCACAAAGCAGATAGTTCTATCCTGTTTTGTATCAAATTATGGTATTGTGTATCAAGTTGAGATGATACTGTATCTTAATGTCGGTATGTTGAACAGTATTGCTATAGTGAGGTCCACGTTATAATGGCAGTATTCAATTAGCATTGGCGTTGCTTTCCTTGTCTATCATTCCACAAAGCAGATAGCGCTATCCTTTTCCAGCTCCGCAACAATACCAGATCGTTTTCAACAATGTGGAAATATTTTCACTGAATTTTTAAATCTCAATCATGCAAATGTATTATTAAACCATTGAAAAATAGAATCTGTTGACGAATAAAATATAATTTATCATTTTTACAAGTATCGACAGTTTATATTGCATCAGATACACTGGTACCAGCTATCTTCTAAAGAAGCTGTGGCAAGGCAGCGAATCGTCACTCTGGTCTCCTATCATTGCCCTTATAAAGTGAACATCGTAGAAATGAAGAAATACCTAAACTGTCCAGTCAAAGTGTTAATGTAGAATATTTATAATGTATAAATAAAATTATTTCGAAATGAAGGAATCCAAAATTGGAGGAAAATTTTAACCAACATCGATGATTTAGTACTTTATTTATGTAGATTACAATATACTGGCTTATACACTTATATACAATAGCTTACAATACAGAAAAATATAGAGATTTACATAAATAGACTAAGAAAATAATTATTGAACTGTATATGATATGAAAAAGTAATTTGTAATATATAACTATAGATATAATTATATTGTTATGCATCTACATAATTGGCGGAGCTTTGGACATATCAATGTCCATTCTTAGGAAAGAATATTTAAAATATCCTCCCCACTAACTCTCTACCAAAATGTTAATTTAATCAATTAAACTAAGGATTAATTTATTATGGAAATATTGTAAAATAAATTGAATGAGAGTACGTAGGATAAAATTCCAAGAACGGGAGATAACATGAAAATAATAGAAGAGAGAGAGTGAGAGAAAGAAAAAATCTCTCAAATTCCCCTCCAAATGTCAGATGACTGGAAGTAGCTCAACTTGCCAAATTGCATGTTAGCATCTGGTATTTTTCACCGGCTATTTACCATCAAGATCACCTATTTATAGGCTTCCTTATCCTCTCCTCTTCTTCTTCTTCGTCTTCTTCTTCTTCTTCTACTTCTTCCCCTTCTTCTCATCCTCCTTCTACTCCTTCACTCCCAACTTCTCTCGAACCCCTCTATTTGTTACAATATCAACATCTCTTACACACCCCCTCACTCATACTCTCTCGCTCTCTCTTTGTCTCTCTCACTCCAAATTCTCCAACCTTAGCCAGATGTTCCTACTCTCCAGTTGAAGTCAAAATTAACTCCTCGACATTTCAAACCACAAACTATTCAATTCACTCTATAGATTTAAAAGCATCGCCAATTAGTAACTCGATGCATTCCTAAACACTGAAGAATTTTTCCTGTTTGTAAGAACTGAATAGAACAGTTTAGAATATTGCATTCGGGGATTTGAATTTCGAAATGCGCTGGTGGGTATAGCCTACATTCTACATTTCCTAGACATAGTTCTATCCTGTTTTGTATCAAATTATGGTGTTGTGTATCAAGTTAAGATGATACTGTATCATTTTGTCGGTATGTTGAACATTAATTGCTATAGTGAGGTCCCCGTTATAATGGCAGTATCGATTGGCATTGGTGTTGCTATCCTTGTCTATCATTCCCAAGCAGATAGTTCTATCCTGTTTTGTATCAAATTATGGTATTGTGTATCAAGTTGAGATGATACTGTATCTTAATGTCGGTATGTTGAACATTAATTGCTATAGTGAGGTCCACGTTATAATGGCAGTATTCAATTAGCATTGGCGTTGCTTTCCTTGTCTATCATTCCACAAAGCAGATAGCGCTATCCTTTTCCAGCTCCGCAACAATACCAGATCGTTTTCAACAATGTGGAAATATAATTTATCAACTGAATTTTTAAATCTCAATCATGCAAATGTATTATAAACCATTGAAAAATAGAATCTGTTGACGAATAAAATATAATTTATCATTTTTACAAGTATCGACAGTTTATATTGCATCAGATACACTGGTACCAGCTATCTTCTAAAGAAGGCTGTGGCAAGGCAGCGAATCGTCAACTCTGGTCTCCTATCATTGCCCTTATAAAGTGAACATCGTAGAAATGAAGAAATACCTAAACTGTCCAGTCAAAGTGTTAATGTAGAATATTTATAATGTATAAATAAATGTATTTCGAAATGAAGGAATCCAAAATTGGAGGAAAATTTTAACCAACATCGATTGATTTAGTACTTTATTATGTAGATTACAATATACTGGCTTATACACTTATATACAATAGCTTACAATACAGAAAAATTATAGATGAATTTACATAATATAGACTAAGAAAATAATTATTGAACTGTATATGATATGAAAAAGTAATTTGTAATATATAACTATAGATAATAATTATATTGTTATGCATCTACATAATTGGCGGAGCTTTGGACATATCAATGTCCATTCTTAGGAAAGAATATTTAAAATATCCTCCCCACTAACTCTCTACCAAAATGTTAATTTAATCATTAAACTAAGGATTAATTTATTATGGAAATATTGTAAAATAAATTGAATGAGAGTACGTAGGATAAAATTCCAAGAACGGGAGATAACATGAAAATAATAGAAGAGAGAGAGTGAGAGAAAGAAAAAATCTCTCAAATTCCCCTCCAAATGTCAGATGACTGGAATTAGCTCAACTTGCCAAATTGCATGTTAGCATCTGGTATTTTTCAACCGGCTATTTACCATCAAAGATCACCTATTTATAGGGCTTCCTTATCCTCTCCTCTTCTTCTTCTTCTTCTTCTTCTCTTCTTCTACTTCTTCCCCTTCTTCTCATCCTCCTTCTACTCCTTCACTCCCAACTTCTCTCGAACCCCTCTTATTTGTTACAATATCAACATCTCTTACACACCCTCTCACTCATACTCTCTCGCTCTCTCTTTGTCTCTCTCACTCCAAATTCTCAACCTTAGCACCAGATGTTCCTACTCTCCAGTTGAAGTCAAAATTAACTCCTCGACATTTCAAACCACAAACTATTCAATTCACTCTATAGATTTAAAAGCATCGCCAATTAGTAACTCGATGCATTCCTAAACACTGAAGAATTTTTCCTGTTTGTAAGAACTGAATTAGAACAGTTTAGAATATTGCATTCGGGGATTTGAATTTCGAAATGAGCTGTGTGGGTATAGCCTACATTCTACATTTCCTAGACATAGTGCTATGAAAGATATATTTTTCAGAGAATATAATCATAGATAAAATATAGCATAAGAGGATATGCCATGGTATAGGGTGTTTATGTTGCAAATGTGAGTGTTAACTGAAGCCGATAGTCCTAGTAGTTGTTTTTTGTGAAGCTATGTGACGCTGGTAGTCTCTCATACTGTGCCCTTCTTACACTCCCAACAACACAACTTCTATGGTTTATAACTACTGTAGTTATAGAAAGATATGCCATGTTATAGGTCGTTTATGTTTTTACCTCCTTCACAGCCATTTTCCACACAGATTCGGTTAACCATACAGAGGTAACTGTGATATGTAGAGTGAAATTTGAACTCCCAATTCCATGGGATATATTCTTATGCTATATTTTTTTATGCCAAAATACAAGCAGAGTATCTTCATTATTCACTCTGAAGAAGATATCCTTTATATTTGGCATACAGGAGTAGAGATAATTGTGGGTAGACTGACTTTTTTGCTCGAGATCCCCCTCCCCCCTCTCCCCCCTCGTCCATCCCTCCTCCCCTTCCCCCCGCCTGTAGGGCGGGGGGTGTTCTAAAAATAGATTTCCCCCTCCCCCTGTCCAGTGGAGGTGAGGGGGAGTGAGTGAGAGGGAGATATATCTTTCTCTCTTTCTAAATCCCCTTCCCCCTGTCCAGTGGAGGTGAGGGGGAGAGTGAGAGGGTGATATATCTTTCTCTCTCTTTCTAAAAATAGATTTCCCCTTCCCCCTGTCCAGTGGAGGTGAGGGGGATAGAGAGAGAGAGGGAGAGATATCTCTCTCTCTCTCTCCAGGTGAGGGAAAAAAAAAAAAAAAATTTCCCTTTTAGGAGGAAAAATTCCCTCTCTGTCTACTGTCAAATTGAAGTGAATTCATATTTCTACATCTAATGCTATGGTGACAGATTGAGGTGAATTCTAAAGATGTGGGGGAAAAAATCTCTTGAGAGGGAAAAATTCCTTTGGTGACAAATTAAAGTGAATTCATATTTCTACATCTAATGGTATAGTGACAAATTGAAGTGAATCCATTCGCTCTACTATGATGAGGATAGAGATAGATCTCCTTCTTTTACTCATGCCATCTCTTTCCTGCACCCTTTCCGAAGGAGATAAGAATCAATTGAAAATTCTCTCCCAGTATAGATGAGAGGGAAAAATTCCTTGGTGACAGATTAAAGTGAATCCATATTAAAGTGAGGTCAATGACTCTCTCTATATCTAATTGAATTGAGAAATTCTCTCTCATCTAATGCTATAAATCTCTACGTTCTTTTACATTTTTTATCTGCAATATCATACAAGCATTTCCAAAGTTCATCGGAATTTTTAACAACAGATAATGGCGAATCATTTGTACAATCATAATGTAGATGACCGCTGTCTAGAATATTGAGCAGTTCGAAAATCTCAGATAGAATCGAAAAGTGTACATTTTCTGTTTTTGTTAACGGTAAATCAACATCTTGACATCCTGTTGAAAATTAATATTCTTCGCAATTGAATCAAATTCATTAAATGAAATTGACATCAAGAGACGAGATAATTTTTTGAATTTTGAAAAACCATAACACTGCATCTTGCAGATGTTTGATGCGAGTCGAATGAGGGGGAAAGAATTCTAATTGATGATATGCACGTGCACTAAAGATTACCCCACACGTGCTGTCTGCTCTAGCTCTAAATTAATGAGATGCACGTGTTATAGGCGCACGTGCACTAAAGATTACCACACACGTGGTGTCTGCTCTAGCTCTAAGCAGCAACTAAACTAAAAAACGTGAATGGGATATCGGAATGAAAAATCGTTTGAAGGCAGAAACGTTTATTTACACATTTCACTACAACAACACATAACTTCATCTTCAATTCTAATTAGCTTATCTATACATAATTATGAGGACGATAATAACATAGATAGTCTCTTATATCATTTAATTCACCGTGCTTAGAAAAATGTCTTTCAATTGCTTCGCCAAACTATAATTTTCAGGAGTTGATTTCCTAATTGCACTTTCACACTCATCGTACCAATCAATACATTTTTTAACCTCACTTCCATTCGTTGTCGGGAGCCAACCACTTTCTCGGATCCATGATGTTGAGCGAATGAAGAAAACTAGGTGTAGGCAGGAACTATTATAGAGTAATTAAGCGTCTTTCTTCTTCATCATTGACGATAGACAACATGTACGCGCTTTATGCAGTCTCAATGCATGCTGGCAATAACACACTGTAGATCCTTTCCGTTGTAGAAGAATCCATAACGAGCAAGTTTCTTTTCTGTGAATTTGTGTACATCGGAGCCATTTTCATACTTTGCATTCGATTGTTTTCGCACAAGAAATTATTTGTTTGATACATTTTTTAAACAACAAAGAATTATAATGCTGGGCGGAGAATAAGGCACACCGAGAATGTGGATTATTTTTATGAATGTTGCATGCAGCATAACACCATGAACTAGTGAAAAAGCTGAAATCAGGTTTTGAAAATCCTCTGGTATAGGTGTCTATGTTGCCAATGTGAGTGTTAACTGAAGCCGATAGTCCTAGTAGTTGTTTTGGTGAAGCTATGTGACGCTGGTAGTCTCTCATACCGTGCCCTTCTACACTCTTACACTCCCAACAACACACTAATAATAGACAGTGTATAGGGTGTCTATGTTGCCAATGTGAGTGTTAACTGAAGCCGATAGTCCTAGTAGTTGTTTTGGTGAAGCTATGTGACGCTGTAGTCTCCCATACTGTGCCCTTCTTACACTCTTACACTCCCAACAACACACTAATAATAGACAGTGTATAGGTGTCTATGTTGCAAATGTGAGTGTTAACTGAAGCCGATAGTCCTAGTAGTTGTTTTGGTGAAGCTATGTGACGCTGGTAGTCTCTCATACTGTGCCCTTCTTACACTCCCAACACACAACTTCTATGGTTTATAACTACTGTAGTTATAGAAAGATATGCCATGTTATAGGTCGTTTATGTTTTTACCTCCTTCACAGCCATTTTCCACACAGATTCGGTTAACCATACAGAGGTAACTGTGATATGTAGAGTGAAATTTGAACTCCCAATTCCATGGGATATATTCTTATGCTATATTTTTTTATGCCAAAATACAAGCAGAGTATCTTCATTATTCACTCTGAAGAAGATATCCTTTATATTTGGCATACGGAGTAGAGATAATTTGTGGGGATAGACTGACTTTTTTGCTCGAGATCCCCCTCCCCCTCTCCCCCCTCGTCCATCCCTCCTCCCCTTCCCCCCGCCTGTAGGGCGGGGGGTGTTCTAAAAATAGATTTCCCCCTCCCCCTGTCCAGTGGAGGTGAGGGGGAGTGAGTGAGAGGGAGATATATCTTTCTCTCTCTTTCTAAATCCCCTTCCCCCTGTCCAGTGGAGGTGAGGGGGAGAGAGTGAGAGGGTGATATATCTTTCTCTCTCTTTCTAAAAATAGATTTCCCCTTCCCCCTGTCCAGTGGAGGTGAGGGGGATAGAGAGAGAGGGAGATATCTCTCTCTCTCTCTCCAGGTGAGGGAAAAAAAAAAAAAAAAATTTCCCTTTTAGGAGGAAAAATTCCCTCTCTGTCTACTGTCAAATTGAAGTGAATTCATATTTCTACATCTAATGCTATGGTGACAGATTGAGGTGAATTCTAAAGATGTGGGGGAAAAAATCTCTTGAGAGGGAAAAATTCCTTTGGTGACAAATTGAAGTGAATTCATATTTCTACATCTAATGGTATAGTGACAAATTGAAGTGAATCCATTTCGCTCTACTATGATGAGGATAGAGATAGAGATCTCCTTCTTTTACTCATGCCATCTCTTTCCTGCACCCTTTCCGAAGGAGATAAGAATCATTGAAAATTCTCTCCCAGTATAGATGAGAGGAAAAATTCCTTTGGTGACAGATTAAGTGAATCCATATTAAAGTGAGGTCAATGACTCTCTCTATATCTAATTGAATTGAGAAATTCTCTCTCATCTAATGCTATAAATCTCTACGTTCTTTTACATTTTTTATCTGCAATATCATACAAGCATTTCCAAAGTTCATCGGAATTTTTAACAACAGATAATGGCGAATCATTTGTACAATCATAATGTAGATGACCGCTGTCTAGAATATTGAGCAGTTCGAAAATCTCAGATAGAATCGAAAAGTGTACATTTTCTGTTTTTGTTAACGGTAAATCAACATCTTGACATCCTGTTGAAAATTTAATATTCTTCGCAATTGAATCAAATTCATTAAATGAAATTGACATCAAGAGACGAGATATTTTTTTTGAATTTTGAAAAACCATAACACTGCATCTTGCAGATGTTTGATGCGAGTCGAATGAGGGGGAAAGAATTCTAATTGATGATATGCACGTGCACTAAAGATTACCCCACACGTGCGTCTGCTCTAGCTCTAAATTAATGAGATGCACGTGTTATAGGCGCACGTGCACTAAAGATTACCACACACTGGTGTCTGCTCTAGCTCTAAGCAGCAACTAAACTAAAAAACGTGAATGGGATATCGGAATGAAAATCGTTTGAAGGCAAAAACGTTTATTTACACATTTCACTACAACAACACATAACTTCATCTTCAATTCTAATTAGCTTATCTATACATAAATTATGAGGACGATAATAACATAGATAGTCTCTTATATCATTAAATTCACCGTGCTTAGAAAAATGTCTTTCAATTGCTTCGCCAAACTATAATTTTCAGGAGTTGATTTCCTAATTGCACTTTCACACTCATCGTGCATATCATCATTTAGAATTCTTTCCCCCTCATTCGACTCGCATCAACCATCTGCAAGATGCAGTGTTATGGTTTTTCAAATTCAAAAATTATCTCGTCTCTTGATGTCAATTTCATTAATGAATTTGT
>NW_024088737.1:0-5785 GCF_014356525.2 Nilaparvata lugens | reverse complement strand
AAGTCATGGTGGGGGGAGTGAACAAGGCCGTCGTGTTTTTCTTAGGCTAGTTTCACACGGCAGAATCCCGTCTCCTGAAGATCATATTTCAGATCATTTCATATTTCGCAGCTCGAAGGCTTTCACAAGGGGATCTCAAATTCAGACGCGTTTGCTCAGAGTATGACTCATTACTTTTCTCAAAGTATTCGGATTTGGATTCAGCGACCCCAATTTTTTAAAGCGTAAGTCCCATTTTCGAAAATACCCAAAAACAAGGGAGTTACAGCAGTTTTTAATATAGCTTTTACATTATCGTAAAGTTATGTTTAGTAAAAATGTACCTACTAAGATAATAATACTTCTGCCTCACAGGTAAAGGTTTTTAGAAGCTTTTAAACACTCTTGAAAAGTTCAAACATGAACATTTAAAACATTAGGGGCCGGTTTCCGAGCTCGGGATTTAGCTGAGTCCAAGACTTTAAACAGCTGGAATCAGAAATTTGGTTTTCCAAGACGGGGCGTAGTCGCAGTCATTGTCATAGTCACGTTTGAATTAAATCTCGAAAAACTAGAAAATTTAACACAAAATAAAATAAAGAGAAATAGTGTAAAGTTTCAGCTATTTTGAATTATTCAGGAATGTCTAATTCCGTCAAGGAAAAACGTTTCCAATTATAGAAATGAGAAAATAAAAACTAAGACTTCTATTATAAAAGCTGACCTTTTGGAAAGCCAATTTTCTGACTATTGCTGTTTAGAGTCTGGGACTTAGCTAAATCCTGAGCTCGGAAACCGGCCCTAAAAGTTCTAGTTTAAAAAAAAAATTCCAGCTTTGAAAGTTTCAAACTTCAAAAGGTTGAATCCAAATATGGAATCAGAAATCATCTCCCATTATCACTCAATAAAATACGAGAAAAGTAACCTTGTACAGTTAACTTCACTGAATTATTTACGTTGTCGGGATTTCAATTTTGTCATACAACAATCTAATTCATTAGGTTGAAATCGTTGAATATTACCATGGATTTCCTGTTGAATCATTGACTTAAAATCTTTGCAACAATCAATAAAATCTATTACACAGTATAAATATGCAGTCAGTGAGTATAGAATGTAACATTCTATACTCACTGCATACAGTAGGCTATAAACATTGTGCTGATCTGAACAGTGAGTATAGAATGTAATTACATTATATTACTCTAACAGCTAACTGGATCTGAATTGATCTATTGTAATAATGGACATAATGAAATAATGTCTTACTATTCCAAGTAAAACGAAACTAATGTTTGTGTTTGTATAAGAGCTGCTGAGTGGATACTGCATACTGAGAAATTCATAAATGATCCAGACCAGCCTGGCGACTTCGATGCTATCGACACCGGAATCTCCTTTTATTTCTATCAATGAATGAATCTGAATTAAAACCATGTATTGTATCAACTATCCTATTATCGTATTGTAATTCGTGAAGCCTGTTTAGTAAAAGCCAGTTACATACACATCGATTTTTTACCGTCCTTATAAAATTCTATTAGATCAAACAGATGATGTTTGACAAGTTGCACTTATTCGAATTCATAAGGATGGCAAAAACAATCGTACAAAATCAACGTGCATGTAACTGGCTTTCGAAGACCCATACGATATTGTATTCTATGATCAAATAGAATAGTAAATATCGAAATAAGTGTTGCAGCCAGAACTTGTGTTAAGAACCGGTTTTGTCCCCGCTTTGTAAGTTAAACTAAACACACAATTCCTCCCCGAATGTGGGTTTGAAGTGTACACACCATTTCTCCCCGCTTTGTGCAGTGGAAGTGTACACACATTTCTCCTCGGTTTGTTCAGTGAAAGTGTACACACATTTCTCCCCTTTTTGTAGGTTTAATGCGTAATTTTTTTTTCAAGTTAACAGAAAAAAAAAGTTACAACTGTATTGAACACATATTAATATACTTTCTAAAACAAAAATTAAGTCTCCAACATGTGTGTAAATGTGTGTAAATCAGCCTCCCCGCAATGTATGTTCATTTCTCACCTCCCCGTTTGTTACCTTGTTCCAGTATGTGTGTGTGTGTGTGTGTATGTATGTGCGTCTGCGTACACGATATCTCATCTCCCAATTAACGGAATGACTTGAAATTTGGAACTTAAGGTCCTTACAGTATAAGGATCCGACACGAACAATTTCGATCAAATGCAATTCAAGATGGCGGCTGAAATGGCGAAAATGTTGTCAAAAACAGGGTTTTTCGTGATTTTCTCGAAAACGGCACGAACGATTTTGATCAAATTTATACCTAAAAAAGTCATTGATAAGCTCTATCAACAACCACAAGTCCCATATCTGTGAAAATTTCAGGAGCTGCGCCCCATCTATGCAAAGTTTGATTCTAGATTCCAAATTATCAGGCTTCAGATACAGTTTAAACAAAACATTTCAAGTGGAAAAGATTGAGCATGAAAATCTCTTCAATTAATTTTCAATAACATTTTCACCTAAAATTGAAAATAAGCTCGAAATTCGAGAAAATGTTATTATTTCAATTACAAACTGTTGGCAACTGTTGATTCTATTAAATCATTCACTATGAAGAGATAGCAAACTTCGTGTGTCTCCAGCCTTATTGTCCTGTCACCAGCTGGCTTGGATCTTTGAATAGTAGACTTGAGATGCGCGTCAGTTAATCAATTTTCATAAGGAAAGTTGTGTGAGTGCACCACACCAGATTTTTAACAATGCAAAAATATAATTACAAAATATCATGGAAACAGCAAAAGATTCATGACGGGTGAGAATGGACCATTTCAAAAACTAAATAAAAAAACTTGATATTGTTCTACAACTGATGTATTTAATATTGAGATACTTGTTTCGGTTGTTACACCATTATCAATATCTGGTAAACAGACATTGATAATGGTGTAACAAACGAAACCGGTATCTCAATGTTTAATGAATCTGTGGTTGGACAATAACTAGTATTTTTATTGAGAATGGATAACTACCAGAATATCACCTTCACAACTTTTTAGAAATTAAAAAAACTCTCATCACTTATGAGCTTATAATCTAATAGTTTCTGATCATTTCCGGATAATTACGAACTAAATTCCCTTATTACAATGTACTTCATTCTTACCCATCTTTCTTACTGAATTTCGTTGATAGAACTTATCTGTATTACATTGCATTCATTATCACTGAATTTCCAAATATTCACTACACTAGTAGTTCTGTGAACAGAATTTCTAAATTTTTGTTGTGTCAAGAGGGCTATTATGGGAAGTATTTCTTCCTGGTGCCCTCATATTGTAATGTAAATAAATAAATAATCAGTAGACCTCGCGCTTAGTAAGTTACATTGACCTGCTGTTATGTTTTCTCAAAAATTAATAAATAATTTATCAATTTAAAATGTCTAGAAAAAATCCTAGATAAACATAGAGCTTTCTGTCCTATCGTACCTTGACGTGTCGTCCCGGAATGTGAGTATGAGCGCTGTTATCAGGTCTGGTTGCAAGTGTCTACAACGTTGATGGAAAGATACATTTTCAAGATGTTCGTTGTTTTTGAACGGGTAGTATCATAGTTAACTGTCTACTGACTTTAATGGAAATATATTATACTAGCCGTCAGGCTCGCTTCGCTCGCCATATCCGTCTAGCCAGGGGGCTCCGCCCCCTGGACCCCCGCTGGATCGTCCAAGAATGAGATCAGCAGGCTCTCTTCACTCGTCTGCATTTTTCATTTGGGCATTTTTATCATATGTTAGGACAATCCAGTCGGGGGTCCAGACTAAACGGCTGGCTAAACGGATATGGCGAGCGAAGCGAGCCTGACTGCTAGTAATATAATATTCCCAGATTGAAGTAGCAGTGCCCAATATTTTTCCGCGATAATGCATTTAAATCTTCAACTTGATGCCAACCTAACAAAGTCAACTCAACTTAATGCCAACCTGACAAAATTATTATTTAGTTGCCAGTTAACAACTGTTTCGAAGAGGTACTCTATCTAGATTATAGTTCTATAGTAACATATGATATGGAAATTTCAATTATAAATTAAGAGATTGGGAAAAGAAGAATATACATGCTGAAAGACGAACTTTAAACCCTTAAAACAACCTTAGAGTTAAAATATGGCAAAAGATTTCTTAGTGCGCCTCTAAAGGGCCAACTGAACATACCTACCGAATTTGAACGTTTTTGGTTCGGTAGATTTTTAGTTATGCGAGTGAGTGAGTGAGTGAGTGAGTGAGTGAGTGAGTCAGTCAGTGAGTGAGTGCCATTTCGCTTTTATATATATTATATTTTCAAGATGTTCGATGTTTTTAAACGGGTAGTATTATAGTCAACTAGAAAGCTGATTTATGATGAATAATTCTATAGTCTGATTCTTACTCCGATATTGGCGTATGAAGGAGGCTCCTTTTTCCTATTATTATCCTTGAAATGCAAAATTTCCAAAAACCTTGTATATACGTCGACGCGCAATTCAAAAAGGAACATACCTGTCAAATTTCATGAAAATCTATTACCGCGTTTCGCCGTAAATGCGCAACATTTAAACATTAAGAGAAATTGAATGAAAAAGACTAAGAAATTGTCAAAAAACCACTGATTTATTGATAATTAGAAAGACCGGTTTCGGTTATTACACCATTGTCAATCTCTAATAAACTAAAACTAAATACAAGAGCAGCAGAATTTATACTAGTAGGCGAGTACTGCTATTGGTCGAGGCATGAACGCTGCCATGGCCTAGCTAGACAGTCTTCTCCCCCTCAACGGTGTGACAAAATGGCGGCTTAAGCAACAGAATCGCCATGATAATAAAATTTACTTTTTAGTACAAATAAGAACCAGAAAAAAACAAATGTGAAAGATAACTAAAACAATATGTGAATGGAAAAACTATTGACTAATGTATGCTTACATTTATGATAAAACTAAATTCGTAGTGTTGTACTGGTTGAAATGAATCTGGTCATTTAAACTATACTGGGGAGTTCCTTAATTACTCTTGTTATTTCTAAAGCCTCTAGAATATTCAAAGATCTGCCTTGTTATTAACATGCAGAAACTCAACTTCTCCTTAACTGTGAACTTGTGATTATTTGTTATCAAATGTTCTGCAAAGTTAGATTCCCCATTTGTTTATTCCAATCTCTGATGTGTTCTTTTATTCTACTTTTGAAACTTCTACCAGTCTGACCCACGTAACAAGCATTACAATCATCACATTTAAGTTTGTACACCCCGCTTTTATCCCAAATATCAATTTTGTCTTTACTCCAGCTAATAGACTATTTAAAATCGGTTTGGTCTTGAAAGCAACATAAAATCCATTCCTCTTCAATTCCCTACCTATTCTATCAGATACAAGGCCTAAATATGGGATTGTTATCCAAGTCTTCTCTCACAGTTTGAGCCTACAAAGCTAGAATTGATTGAAATTTGTCTATTAATTTTACTCAATAATCTGTCCACCAACTTTCTTCATACCCATTTGTGACAGCTATCTGTTTAATTTAGTGATCTCAATATCAAAATCATTATTGCTCATAGGTATTTTAGTGCTCTATAGACCATGCTATTGAAAGCAGCAAGTTTGTGAGAAATAGGATGACAAGAATGAAGAGGAATGATAACATCAGTATGGGTGGTTCTGAAAATAGAAAACTTGTGAAAACCAGTGCTATGATCTATTCTTAAATCTAGGAAATTCAATACATAATCCTGTTCTACCTCTACAGTGAATTCTATACTCGATGTACTCCATTCAGATAGG
>NW_024088736.1:0-6757 GCF_014356525.2 Nilaparvata lugens | reverse complement strand
GGAAGAAGAAGAAGAAGAAGAAGAAGAAGAAGAAGAAGAAGAAGAAGAGAAGAAGAAGAAGAAGAAGAAGAAGAAGAAGAAGAAGAAGAACAAGAACAAGAACAAGAACAAGAACAAGAACAAGACAAGAAGAAGAAGAAGAAGAGAAGAAGAAGAAGAAGAAGAAAAAAAAGAGAAGAGAACACCTACTGAGAACATTTTAGACAAAGAATAGCCGCCGGCTTTCGGAAGTCACATCCATTACGCACTGGCATATCGCGCGCCGTGTTTCACTCCTTATCCTCTTTTAAGAGTTTTAGGAATTTGGGGGAAAGAGAGAGAGAGAGAAGAAGAAGAGGGAAGAGAGAAGTGATTGGAAGGAGAAGGGGGACACAGAGGAGTAGGAAAGGAAGTTGCGGGCTCAGGAGTCCCAAATACATGGGAGAAGAGGAAAAAGCTGAAGGGCTCCAGCCTTCCTTCAAAAAGGGTGAGTGGGAAGAAGAAGAGGAGAAGTGGTAGGAGGAGGAAGAGAAGGAGGAGAAGGAGTGGGATTAGGAAGATGTGGAGAAGGAGAAGTGAGAGGAGGGAAAGGAGTATGAGGAGAAGTAGAAGGAGGAGGAAGGAGTAGAAATGAGGAGCTTGAGCGTAGAGGTATTGAGAATGTGGAGTGGAAGAGGAGTAGAAGAACAAGAATACAAGTGGAAATAGATGACAATCTCATGGTGAAAAATAGAGTACGATATATACACTGTGAAAAGAGAAGAAATGTAGAAAATATAGACTAGAAGAGGAAACAATACAAATTTGGAAAGTTAGAGAAATAGTATATTTCGCACCTAGAGCAGAAAATGAGACTTTTCCGGCTCGAAATCGGTTTTCAAGTCCGAGGCCGTAGGCCGAGTACTAGAAAAGATTGAGAGCCGGAATAACATTTTTGCCCGTGGTGCGAACGATATTTTTCGCCACACTACAGGTATTGCTGACAAAATAAATAAAGAATACAAAATAAAGAATACTTGTTATCGTACCTATCTCTTAATTTTAGTGGTTGAAAATTTGCAGTCAGGATTTCAGATTATTTTAAAATTTCACTTGGAATATCACGGGCGTCGTCATCTTCAAGCATTTTTAAAAATTTGGAATGCGCTAATCAACAATAAATAATTGAATAAAACTGGTTGCGAAGCGAATGCTGGATTAGTTTGATTTGAAACTCGAATTGAAATCATGGCGACTGCAGCTGATGAAGAAAGTGGACACTCGCCCGATCTAGCGGATGACTGAACAACTACGGACTTCCATGACCGGCTGGAAAGAGATCACTTTCTGGCCTAGACCAGAAAAGAAACCCTTTTCTGAACGTCAGACGAGAGTCGTCTGCAAACAAGGTCTTTAAGATCTACGTAGGGACTGGAAAACAGCTGCTTTCTGTGCAGTGTGGCGAAAAAGATTTTTGGGAGGCTCATGTGATTTAGTAAGTGGAAACGATAGAAGTTGACAAGCAAATGATGAATTTGGAAGTTCAGAATGATTCAAAGAAATTTCAACTTTTGAAAATTTCTAGAAGTGGAGAAAAATGAGAAGGTGGAACAAGAGAACAAAAATAACTGGTGGACAAGGTAAATGAAATAATATTATGAGGGAGTGTGAGTAATCTATTCGGAAGATATATATTAGAACAGCATACGAACGAAGGATGCCTTGTAGGAATAAATAATGTGGAAGAATCAGAAATTGAACAAGAAAAGATACTCTGTTGTATATCCATACTTATTCACTGTTAAAATTGAACTTGAATTTTGAAAAACACTTTTGAAGTGAAAATACACTTACTTTTGTAGTGACGATCGTTTCGACCTGTTGTTGGTCATCATCAGACTGTGGGAATTTACTCAGATGACAAGGCTATGTGTGGTAAGGGATGAAGGTGGTGGAATAGGTTGCGGTGGGGGTTGGGTTGGTGGATACTTAGTGAGGCGGTCATTTTGAACTGTGGACTATTTTGTCAAAGAGTGTGTGGGAAGAGAAATTTACTTGATCATTTAGGAGACTGTTGGGAAATTGTTTTGTGTGGTTGTAAATTTCGTATTATTCCAATAATTGTTTTTTCTGCTTTTTTGTGAGATATGGAGGATTTCAAGATTGGTGGCGATGTCGGTGTATGTGTGACCTGTTGATATAATATGGTCAGCAAAATTTGAGTGGCTATGTGGTTTATTAATGCTCTGATGTGCTCTTTGTATCTTGTCTGAAAGTCACGTCCAGTCTGTCCGATATACAGTTTACTACAATCATTACATTTCAATTTGTAGATGCCTGGCTGTTCAAATCTCTGTTTGGTAATTTTGAAAATGTTTTCTCAGTGAATTTGTTGTTTTAAAGGCGATTCTGTATTTGAGTTTCTTAAAAGATGATGCTACTTTCTGTGATTTTTTGTTGTAGTATGTGAGTGTGATGAATTTTTGGCCATTTTCCATATATTATCCTTGGTTGATGATTTTGTCCTTATTTTGTGGAGTAGGTTGTCGACTAGAGTGGATGAGTATCCATTTTGTTGGGCAATGAATATGATTGTCTTGAGCTCTTGATTGTAATCAAATTGTGTCATGGGGATATTCAATAGTCTGTTGATCATGTGGTGGAAAGCTGCAAGTTTATGTTGGGTTGGGTGGTTGGAGGTATTGTGAATTACTGTATCAGTTGTGGTAGGTTTCCTGTATATTTTAAATGTTTTGAAAGTATGGTTTTGTTTAAATATGGTGATGTCCAAGAAATTGATTGTACTATTGTTTTCCAGTTCTATGGTGAAGTGCAAGTTTGGGTGTATTTTGTTCAGTTTGGAGTGAAATATTTCAGTTTGCCTGGTGTTTCCTTTGTATAAAATGAAAATATCATCAACATATCTGAACCAGCTGATGTGATTCTGTCAAACTGATTGAGAATGTGTTTTTGTTCAATGTTGTGGATTCAGCTAAAATGCAAGAAATGGAGCTCCCCATGGGGAGACCGTTTGGCTGGAAATAATATTGGTTATTGTAACAGAAGTAATTCTGTGAG
This sequence comes from Nilaparvata lugens, assembly GCF_014356525.2. Classification (NCBI taxonomy): domain Eukaryota; kingdom Metazoa; phylum Arthropoda; class Insecta; order Hemiptera; family Delphacidae; genus Nilaparvata; species Nilaparvata lugens. The sequence continues at coordinate 3,721 of NW_024088736.1, read as the reverse complement.
GTAACTAGGTTAGTGAGATTTACAATTTCATTGATATGTTCAGGTGGTGTATTATTCTGTTCCAGCATTGTTTTAAGGAATTTTACAGTTTCGGGAATTGGTACATTGGTGTATAAATTTGGAATGTCTAGTGAAGCTATTGTGGAGTTTGTGGTATTGGATTTTCTGAAGTTTTGTGGTGAGATCAATGTTGTTTTTCACTGCAGTATGATTATGAAAAGTTGTCTCTTATGGTGGTATCTAGTAATTTGGCGTTGTGGGCAGGTGCTGTTGTGTGATTGATCAGTGGTCTATTGGTACCTCTTGTTTGTGTATTTTGGGAGGGCGTTGAGTCTGGGTGCTTGTGGGTTGATTTGTTTGAGAAACTTTTTCTGGTTGTTTGGAATTATGTGCTTGGTTTGGTTGATGGCATCTTTTATTTTTTTTTGATATGTGTGAGTTGGGTCAGTTGAGAGTTTGACTATGTTATTGTCATTGATGAATTTGTCTACTTCTGGTCTATGTCTGTTTTATGCATTAAAACTGTGAAGTTTCCTTAGTCAATAGTGATTACTAGGTGTGTGTTTCTGCTTGTTTTTTATGCTTTTCAATATCATGTGTTCTGGGTTGGTTTTTTCTGAGGGCTTGAAATTGTTTATGTTTCTTGTTAAGTCCTGTCTCAAGTATTCTTGGTCAGGTAGGGTAGTGTTTTGTATTGCAGTCTCTGTGTCTATTATGGTATTGAATAATTGGAATAGTGAATTACGATTGTTTGTTTTGATGTTGTGTTTCAATCCTTTGTCTAGTAATTTCATTTCTGTTTTAGTGAATTCTATTTCAGTGTTGTTGATTGTTCTTTCGTGAAAATAATTATGTGTGGATGTTACAGTATGGTTCTGTCCTACAGCCAAAATACAAATTTTTCATTATAATACCTTTTCAAGGCCTTCCTAACAAAAAAATACATATTTCGGCTGAAATCATCTCACGCGGGTTATTTTCCATGAGAATCACCCGTTAGAAACATTAAATTTCAGTATTTCCTAGTGGGGGGTACGTCATAAGGGTATGTAAAGGATCAAAACTTTAAACACTTATAACTTTTGACAGAATGATCAGATCTCCTCGTACTACAGCTCATTCTTCTCAGCTCGTCAAGGCGGTTCAAAATCATTTATCATGATTGAAATTTGATAGAAAATTGAAAAAATCCACTCTTAGTGTATTTTAGCCCCTATTTAAATACAAAGAAAAATGACCAATTTCTATATTCAAAACTGTTTATCTCGGTAACCCGAAATGAAAAAAAGAGTACTTGGTCGTGATTTAAAGAATCTCTTCTTTCATGTGAAGTGAATGAATTTTGTAAAAATATAATCGTGAGGTAAGATACGTTTGATTCAAAAAATCAATAAATTTGCGATATTTTCCTCATTTTTACAGTCTCAACAGTTTTTCGATAATAAACAGTCATGCAAGATGGGTTTGAGGCAACGTAGCTTTAGGACTAATATATTATGTACATCAAAAGCAATAGCCCCCCATCATTCGTCTAAGGTATTCTAAAAAGGGTTTAAAAAGGTTTTATTGGAAAACTCCTCTAGTTCTTCCACTTCTTCTCCTTCTTCTAGTTTTCTTCCTCTTACTCTCCATCATCATCATCATCATCATCATCATCATCATCATCATCATCATCATCATCATCATCATCATCATCATCATCATCATCATTATCATCATCATCTTCTTTTTCTTCTTCTTCTTCGTCTTCTCCTTTCAGTTATTCAAATACTTGTATCACAGCCAATTACAGCAGAATACAGACTTCCCACCTCAAAACTATCGTCACCTCGCTATTGGTCGCCTTACTAAGCTCCACCTCCAACTAGCCACGCCTTCGACCAATCACAAGCCAGCAATGCCTGTTCAGCTTCTTCTTCTCCCTTTCATCCTCCTTCTCTTTTTCTTCTTCTCCTTCTTCTCCTGATCCTTCTCCTTATTCGCACCTTATCATCCTCTTTCTCCTTTTCCTTCTCCTTCTTCTTCGCCTTCTCCTTCTCCTTCTCCTTCTCTTTCTCCTTCTCATTCTCCTTTTTTGCTCCTACTCATCCTCCTTCTCCTTCTCTTTTCTTATTTTCCACCTCCTTCTCCTTCTTCTCCTCCTTCCTCTTCCTCCATCTTCACCTTCTTTCTGCTCTCTTTTTCACTCTAGGGTCCTCCCTCCTTCTTCCAAAAAATGACCCTCCGGCCAGTTATGGACACTGTAACATATTTAAATCTGGGTAGATGAAAAACCCCAACAGAAATAGTAATAGGTCTAAAAATAAAGTAATTGGCTAATATCGCCAAGCAGATAATAAACAAGATTAGATAGCATCAGCTTGTTCTGGCTAATGGTACAAGAACCTAAAAGGATTTGAAGGAAGTTTACTACTCATAATAGATTATTTATAAAATATTTGAAGATTGAGGTTAGGTAGATGTATTCACAGATCGGTGACCTAGAGATCGATCAAACCGAAGAACGTAGAATCTGACCAAAACCCTTGGCAGAGCTTTATTGCATTCGGATGGTGTGCAATGTGAAAAAACACCCGTCCACGTGGCTAATTATTAGTTAGCATGGAATTAATATTAATACATAGAATATTAACTAGCATGCAAAGAGCATAAATAAAAACCAATAAATAATTTAATGTATTCAGGAAATAAGAGTTACCAGGCGCATGAATACCTAATAAAATTTGCATGCACCAATAGTAAGACGGCAGTTAATGGCGGCAACTGTAGGCCATTCAAAAATATTTATATATATTTATATAATTGTAGTAGATTTCGTGTAAAAATTTATGTAATCTATGTTATCAATATGGCTCGAATGCAAAGAAATTATTAATCATATAATCTAAGCAATATTTTGGCATTTTTTGTAAGATCTATTTGAATTTAATGGCGGAAGATTGAGATATTTAAATTTATGCTAATTTGAAAGTCGGAAAGAGGATCTGTAAAACTTGAGAAGGAAGAACCAGCACTCGCCAGCCAGATGCCACCATAAGAGGACCCCAAATATTTTAGAGCGAAGTACCTTATTATAATTTGTAAAAATTAAAGTTAAAGTAAATTATTGAATTTCTTAAAAGACTTCGTGATGCTATTGTGAAGCAGAAGTCATTTTTCATTTTTATTAAATTTATAACCCCTTGGAGGAGACAATTCCGGCTACCATATTCCGGACCACATGGAGTTGGATCGACATCGGCGGCTTACAAGAAGATTTTCGACACGTGAGTGATTTAAATTTGAATTTAGTGATGGGCGCCCTAGTGCTTCGAAATAATCTGATGATCAAAGCTAGCTCGCCGAAAGGGTTATTATAAATTAGAAATTAATAAGAGTAATACTTGCGCAAGTAAAAATTAGTATTAAAGGTATTTAATTGAAAGAAAAAACAATATTAGATCAATATTTTAGAAATTTCTATTTAATCAAAGAAGTACGAAATCTAGGCTATCAAACGTATGCATACAATATTTAATTTTTTGCAATACAATTTGCGATAATTCATCATAGTTCTAATTCACTAGATGAATGGCTCTACCTATTCCGTCAGGTGCCGAATCTTGCACCCTGAGATGAAAATATATATTCGATACAAATAAATCTACTAAATACTAGAGATTTTAATATATTAGATATATTTGGATTATTAGTGGCTAATTTATCAAGCTGATCTTAGAGC
>NW_024088735.1:0-7262 GCF_014356525.2 Nilaparvata lugens | reverse complement strand
TAATTTTGACTCGAATAATCTGTTGAACATGTTCAAAAATTTAAGGACATTCGTAGAACATTTATTACAATGATATGTTCGTGATCACTCCTATAACAATTTAAAACTGTTTTAATAAATATTCCGGTTACACTTTCACTATGGGACGTTTGTAAAAGGCCTCTTATGAATCAATTCTCTGGTAGACAGGAAGATTTATTCACTGATGGACAAATCAATTCAGAAAATTTTGTTGGAAGTATGTTGCTTTTAGTGGAAGAATCAGAGTGTGAACGACTTTAATACAATAATGAGAATGTTAATTTAGATACTAGGGGATGCTTCAGAGATCAAGAGCCTTGTGACAAAACTAAACCTATGAGATCCAAAACCGAATACGTATATCAATATTGATGTAGGTGGTTACTAAAACAAAAATCACTGAACAAAAATTGGGAATGTCTCTAGTAACGACTATTGAAGATACAAACAAAATCACACCTGAAAACTCACGATGGAACGTGTATTCTCCGTGAAAATCTTTTGAAAACTATGAATTATGGAAGAGATTGATCTACAGAGGTTGGGAATAGGTATTTTTGGAGAGATTTGATTTTCGAAGAAGATTCGACATCATTTTTTCTAATTACGAAAATATACATCACTCTCCTGAACAACTTTTTTGAGCTAGAACACAGAGATTCGAAGACACCTCAACGTTTATTAAAGTTCACATCCCTTACCCCACACCTCAGCCCTTCCACAACCATAGACCCCCTTATTTCACACAATTTTCGAACTGAAAACTCCCGCCCCAACAAATAATTGAAAAACAATAACGAAACCAACACGAACGTCATTTGCTCCAACACGCTAAACATCCGCATAGACTCGGAAAATCCGGGAAATCTGTTTGCGGAGAAGGTTTTTCATCGTTTTTCCGTGGTCGGTTTCAGATCTAGTCACTGTCTCAACTGACAGTGGCAGTCCTACACGAAATTGTAATAGCGTAAAATCCGTTGCTCCCCTCGCAAATAGGCAGCTAAGCCTCTCTTCAAGTTGTCTCTTATTTCTTGAAACTCATCACGTAATCCAGTTATGAATTGCTGTAAAATCAATGTCGTTGAACTGAAATACTGTTGTGTGACGTCACAGTATCGGTTTGTGGAACCTGTAACAAAGGAGAAAAAATATGTTAGAGAAGTTTATAAACTCTGAGTTTATGATAGACGGGAATATGTTATAATGATTTTTATGTTGATTATGGTGAGGTCCAGGTTATAATGGCAGTGGAGAAAGATAGGAGGAAAACGTTGCCGAGTCTCTGTCTTGTCAATGCCGTCTATAGACAGTAGCAGATACAGGTTTATCGATGTAATATTAACTGTTCATTCTCGTTCAAGAAAATCAATTATATTTTATTGACCGAGCGAAGTGAGGTCTAAGATTCAAGTCAACGGTTTGGCATTTCTCTTAAAATGTTTGAATGTTTGAATGTTTGAATGTTTAAATGATAAAATGTTTATAAGTTTATATGTTTTTATGTTGCGCATTACGGCGAAACGCGGTAATAGATTTCCATGAAATTTGACAGGTATGTTCCTTTTTAAATTGCGCGTCGACGTATATACAAGATTTTTGACAATTTTGCATTTCAAGGATAATATAAAAGGAAAAAGTAGCCTCCTTCATACGCCAATATTAGCGTAAAAATCAGACTATAGAATTATTCATCATAAATCAGCTGTCTAGTGGACTATAATACTACCCGTTAAAAAACATCGAACATCTTGAGAATGTATCTTTCCATTAATGTTAGTAAACAGTTGACTATATACTACCCGTTCAAAAACATCGAACATCTTGAAATTGTATCTTTCCATCAACGTTGTAGACAGTTGCAGCCAGACCTGATAACAGCGCTCACACTCACATTCCGGACGACACGTCACGGTACGATATAGGACAGAAAGCTCTATGTTTATTTAGGATTTTTCTAGACATTTTCAATTTATTGTTAATTATTTATTAATTTTGAGAAAACATAAAAACAGGTCAATGTAACTCACCGAGCGCGAGGTCGACTGTTCACAGAACTACTAGTTAAGTAATAAATTATTATTTTCTGATAATTTCATAATGAATTTTTATAATTAAGTTTGTTAAAAGACGATCCGACAATTGAGCAAAGCGAGAAAGAGATAGCGCTATCCGCTATGTTGGATGATGGACAAGGATAGCAATACCATTGCTGATCAAACACTGCCATTATAACGTGGACATCACTATAGTAACTAACAACATGTTTAAAGTATTTCTAGTAATTTGTATGAGATATAGGTAGCAGATATGAATAGTGAGTATAACTTCTAAGTTTAAAGAAAACATACACATATTTTAACAGGTACAACTATATTTATCGGGATCTTATCTGTGTTTTTTTAAGTGACCTGTTGCAAAAAAATGCATTATCTTTTAGTTACAAAGCGATATAGCACTGAGTTGTGAGCTTTTAGATTATAGCATAGGATGGAACTATCGTATAACTTCTCTCTCATAATGAATAGTTAATAGTTTGTGATAATCATCCAAGCATGTCTAGGAGCAATTATGCTACCAGTAAGTTATGGAAGCGACATGGGAGACATGACAACTCCTAGGTTATGACTTCCGACATTCCAACATAAAACTAACTGGAAGCAATGTAGCATAACTTAATAAACAATGTAGCTAAATTGAGGCCCACGTTTTAATGGCAGTGGAAAATGATAGCAGAACAACGTTGCCGTTCCTCTGTCTTGTCAATGCCTACTATAGATGGTAGCTGATACAGCTTTATTGATGAAATATTAACTGTTCATTCTCGTTTAAAAAATTAAATTATATATTTTACTAGCCGTCAGGCTCGCTTCGCTCGCCATTTCCGTCTAGCAAGAGGGCTCCGCCACCTGGACCCCCGACTGGATCGTTCAAAAATGAGATCAGTGGCTCGCTTCGCTCGCCTGCATTTTTCATTTGAGCATGCTTCATTCCATCAGAAAGTCAGAGTACTGAGAAAACTCAGAAAACGCTGATTTTGGGTGTTTGGGCCTTTCCGGCCGCTTTTTGAAAATTTTTGAAAATGTGTTTGGATAACTGTACCATAATTATGGTGCATTGTGTTCAGGAGGGTGAGATCAGAAATTTTCACCCCACTTTGAGTACCCTACGACGTCTGGTTCTTGAGATATGAGACATCAAAGTCCGCGCAAAGGGCGCATCGAACACTGCCATCAAAACGTGGGCCTCACTATAGAAGGTGAACACTGATAACTACATCTCTAATGCTTGGCTTAGCTAATATCTTCGTTGGATCCTTCATATCAATTTTTCTACCTTTGATTTTTGTTGTAGTTTTTATATCTTTGTGTTTCTTTGGTTTCGAATATGCTATATTTCTCTACTTTTCCTCATATTAATTATTCGCTTTATCAGTTACTGAGTTTCTCTTCATTTTTTATTGTTCAACAGTTCTGATGACTTATTGGGCGTGTCTAGTCTCGGCCAATGACAGTCGAGCTCTACTCTCATTGGCTCTCGACAGCTAATGGCCAATCATAGAGCTTACTGTGACCTTGAAACGTATAGAAATTTAGAAACTGGGGTACCTTAATTTTTTTCGGTAAGCAATACTTTCCTTACCTATGGTAATAGGGCAAGGAAAGTAAAAACATTTGTTTCTTCATTGGTAGTTATCGCACTCTGAGAAAACTGTCAATCATGAAAAATGAGAAGAATGTAAATAATGACATTGGTAGTATACATTTTATAAAATTTTATTGCTTTGAGATAAAACATTGGCAGTTCTGAAACTGAAAATAATCGATTTTAGTTATGTATTAGTGTATCAAACTCATTTTTGAAAAAATCGACATTGATAGTTTTTGCACCAAGCCAAAGAACTAATTAACAACTAGTTAATTAGATACTGTCATAACGTGGATCTACAATAATCCGTTTCATTTTGCGCATATTTTAGATTTGATATTATTATTCGTGTCTATTTTGTACACCGTTCGATAGAAATCTGGTCTATACTGTTCACCGCGAACTACCTATATTCAACAGCATAGAATACCATCCCTTTCATTCCTCTATATCGCTTCCACTCACTCTATCATACTCTCCTTCCAACTATACTCTTCTCTCTCCCTACTACGCCATACTTCTCTCTCCTTCTGACTCCTTCTCTGGTCTCCTTTCTCTTTCTATCCTTAGAACAGCAGTGGCACAAGTAGAAGTTTAGCACAAAATAGACCGACAGACAGGAAAATAATAATAGAATATGCGCCTCTGGAACTGTGACAGACAGGACATGCGATGTCCTTTCCTTCTCCTTCTTTTCTTCTTCTTCTTCTTCTTCTTCTTCTTCTCTTGTATCTCCTCTTCCTTTCTCCTTTTACAATAGGTGTGTCTTCTTCTCTTCCACCTCACACTGTAAGCTGTAAGAAAGATAATGAATTACAATATCAAACAATAGAGAGAATAGAGCAAGTTTTTTGTTTATAAGCAATAGAAGTGGAGAATATAAAATAGTCAGTCATATTCACCAGTAGAATATCTTGTTATATTATACAAAATACAGTTCATTCAAAATAATATGATACTGAGGCCAGCTGTACTAACCGACAATAATTCATGGTTTGGAATTACTTCCTGGTGTTCGGAGCCCACTTAAAGCTGTAGCCCCCTTCTGTTATTATTATCCTTTTCATCACCCAGGCACATGCCAGAGTCTCATACGAGCATCATCCTCATCATCAAAAGATGAATGCTTTCGACTGATGTAGTCTCAAATACCTTACATATAATAATATCATCCTACCCACGCACAAGCCAACGTCTCATACGAGCATCATCCTCATGGAAAAAATGAATACTGTCAATTCCTATAGCTCTATCTACCATTCATCACTCACGCACAAGCCTAGGTCTCATTCAAGCATCATCCTCATCAAAAGATGGATGCTTTCGACTGATGAAGTCTCAAATACCTTACATATAATAATCATCCTACCCACGCACAAGCCAACGTCTCATACGAGCATCATCCTCATGGAAAACATGAATACTGTCAGTTCCTATAGCTCCATCCACCATCAGTCATTTCATCACTCACGCACATGCCAAGGTCTCATTCGAGCATCATCCTCATCAAAATATGAATTATGTCGGCTGCTGTACCCTCACCCATCTTACATCGTGATCATCATCCACGCACAAGCCAAGGTCTAATACGAGCATCATCCTCATCAAAAATGAATGCTGTCAGTTCCTATAGCACCATCCACCATTCATCATTTCATCATCCAAGCACAAGCCAAGGCCTCATTCAAGCATCATTCTCATCAAAATATGAATTATGTCGGCTGCTGTACCCTCACCCATCTTACATCGTATTCATCATCCAAGCACAAGCCAAGGTCTCATACGAGCATCATCCTCATCGAGAAAATGAATGTTATCAGTTCCTATAGCTCCATCTACCATCAGTCATTTCATCACTCACGCACAAGCCAAGGTCTCATTCGAGCATCATCCTCATCAAAATATGAATTATGTCGGCTGCTGTACCCTCACCCATCTTACATCGTGATCATCATCCACGCACAAGCCAAGGTCTCATACGAGCATCATCCTCATCGAAAAATGAATGTTGTCAGTTCCTATAGCTCCATCTACCATCCATCATTTCATCACTCACGCACAAGCCAAGGTCTCATACGAGCATCATCCTCATCAAAATATGAATTATGTCGGCTGCTGTACCCTCACCCACATCGTAACCATCATCCACGCACAAGTCAAAGTCTCATACGAGTATCATCCTCAGCAAGAATGAATGCAGTCGGTTACATTTTTGAGAAAGCACGTGTTGTTTGAGAATGTGTGCTTGTGTAGGTGTGTGCGTGCATGCAAATGACGCCAACACACGCCACAACACAGGCACACACCTACACAAATAATACGATACACAAACTTGAAAATACACCAACACATAGACAGAAATTCCAGCGTATAAAAATAGTAGACTACTGCAGTTAGTCAGGTGTTAATAGATTTCACAGGTTTTCCTCACGTGTCTAATGTAATCGGGCCTACAAATTATTAATTCCTGTCACTTTTTTCTCCTTCTCCTTCTTCTTCTTCTTCTTCTCTTCTTCTTCTTCTTCTTCTTCTCCCTCTTCTTCTTTTTCTCTGTCACCTGCTGTCGCATTCCATAGTCACACATTTTCTTCTCGAATTTATTTTCCTCTTCTTCTTCTTCTTTATCACCTTATCATTTTCTTCTTGGCATCCTTGTTGTTTTTCTTTGTCACCCTCATTTTTCCTTCATGAACTACCCATGCATTCCGTTGTCATAACGATTAGTTGCAGTGAACTATAATAATTATAGGCTATCATGACACTTTTCTGAAACATGCGAAATGTGCATGACACCGTCCTTGTCTTTCAGTGACGTTAATTTATCTTCATGAGTGTTGTATAAAGGGTGCTGTTGAGCAGGATACAAATACATTAAACTGAAAGCTGACTCCATTATTTTTGTTTCTGACATTATTTATATATTTGTAATAGATGATCTAGTTACTTACTATTCAGTTAAATCAATAAGATGGGCCGTCCACTAGAACCGTTTTCGTCCGAACTAGCATTGACCAAAAACTACCGAACAGTTAAAGGAATAGATGCTCGTCCATTGCAGCAGGTTCATACGGCCGTGCACGACCGTCTCCGGCCGATCAATTTTTCGATCCGAATGAATGGGATTTTCCGGCTCTATCCGGCCGAACTAACCAGTCGAGCTGAGACAACAGACTGTTCCTAACCTAAAATTGTTTCACAGTCTGTTTGTTGAAGTTGTTCTGTTTTATAAAGTTGTAACTACGAATCTTAACATGTTGAACCTCTCTATAAACTTCAAAAACTAATACTAAAAATATAGGCTTCAAGGAGAATCAATTCCCCACGAACATTCTTTTCAAGGACAGTAAAGTACTGAGTGTAAGACAACTCTACATCCAGGCTATCATCACGCGAATGAGGAGATACAACGAACACATAAGACTGGCAGATCATAACCATCAAACAAGGCAGAGAAACACGCATTCAATAGTACCAAGGATGAACACTACATTTGGGCAAAAAACTACACATATTTGGGACCAAAAATTTATAATTCAATACCAAGTTACATTAGGGAAGAATTCAATAGACACAGGTTCAAGAAAAGTTTATTTTCT
>NW_024088734.1:0-6507 GCF_014356525.2 Nilaparvata lugens | reverse complement strand
TGCGGGAACTCTAAAATAGTTGAAAATGAAAACTCTGTGAGCACTTGAATGTTATTAATGAAGAATTCTATCTCTATGAAGAATTTGGTTGAACCTATAGCAAGAAAGTACTAGTACTGTACAATAATAATACCAGTGTTCCCCAACATTTTTATCAGCTGTAGAAAAAACATATTTCATTTTTATTCAATAAAATAAACTTATTTTTATATTATTTTGTCTACTTGTGTGAAATTTTATTGAGGAAGCTGAAATTGAATCACAATTTTTTTGTCTCTATTTTTACAGGATAATTTTGAGTATGACAACGTTTTTCAATCAATGCATTTGTCATAGTATTTTAAATACTATATTACATAAGATGTGAAGAGTTTATACCGTACTTTTAGGTGCTGGTTGAGGCTTTACAGTATTTAGTTCCGAGGTATCGGCTTGAATTTGGACACATGTTTTAAGATTGCCAGGTGACAACAAGAAAAAATAGTATTGTGTGTCAATGATCGAAGGTGGTTCTATTCTTAAGAAATAGTTATTTGTGCATCTAGGGACTAAAGTGCAACTTTTTCTCCCTGAGGGAAACTGTTGTCGCCCGATGGCGTAGCCGAGGGCGACAATTTCCCTGAGGGAGAATAAGTACTTTAGTCCCGTGATGCACACAACATTTTTCCTCCACCTACACCAATACCTATAACAATGAATAATTTTACTACATCTTCACGCTTTCACACTATTTTTTTAAAAACAAAATTTAGCTCACCTCTGATAATAATTTGTTGATAGTTGCTAGTTGATAGTTGATAGTTGATAGTTTATAGTTTCCTTATGAGTCACAAAATTCCATGTCGCGTATTAACTATTATATATAGATAGTTTATAGTTTATAGTATAGATGATGATTGTTGATAGAGATGATTGTTGATAGTGTAAAAGCCTACTTCTGATAGTAATTGTTTATTGTTATTGTGCACCCATCACAATTTTGAAAGACCGTGTTCGGGGTTGATAGAACAGAACTGGATTGAAACTGGTGCGTTGCAGCCACTGGCATAGGCCTAGTTGAAGTGTGATCAACATCGCTGGAACTGGATTGAAGCTGGTGTGTTGTGGCCACTGGCATAGGCCTAGTTGAAGTTTCATCAACATCGCTGGAACTGGATTGAAACTGGTGTGTGTGGCCACTGGCATAGGCCTAGTTGAAGTTTCATCAACATCGCTGGAACTGGATTGAAACTGGTGCGTAGCAGCCACTGGCATAGGCCTAGTTGAAGTTTCATCAACATCGCTGGAACTGGATTGAAGCTGGTGTGTGTGATGAAGTGTGATTTAAATCAATGTTGCTTGTTGTTTGGTTCAAAATCCTGTTTGCTGTTTGTATTTTATTTCCAATTGATTCTTCAATATAGCCTTCGGCGACAGTAGTACTCTTCCATCCGCCATGTCTTTTAAGCTGGGTCATTGTTCCTCCAGCATTAACCAGCAAAGTAGCTGAAGTCCGCCTTAGAGCGTGTCCAGTATACAAGTTAGGATTGGGAAGTTGTAAGTATTGTGCAATACTCATGGGTATTTTTCCCAGGGAATTTTTCCCCATGGCTTGATTGTAGCATCTCCCATTTTTAAAACTTAAAAATAGCCGGGGTGATTTTGTTGTCTTTGGTCTTAAATTTAAATACTTTCTGAAATAATATAAGTAGTCTATGTCTCGTTGTGTGCCATTGATCACAGTGAAAACACGTCCCTTGTTGGTTTTAGAATCAGGTACATTAACTATGAGAATTGAATCTTTGTCCTCAATGTCACTAACAGTCATATTGCACAATTCACCCATTCGGCAAGCTCCACAAATACCAAAAATCAAGGCTACTTTTTTCAATAAGTATTGTTCATCTGGAGCATTTAACAGGAATTTATTTACCTCCTCTTTGGTGAATGTTTTAGACTTCTTAGGTTGATAGCCTACATTTTTCTTTTTCAGAAAAGCACCCACTTTCGTAAAATTACTGATGTCTATGTTGTGTTTCACAATAATTGTTGCTTTCAACATTGAATAAATGGTCCATAAATAACTTGGGCTACATACCTGTGCTTGTTGTGAGAGGTAAACAAGGATTACGTTTTCTGAAATTCTTACTGTTCCACCACAATTCTTCTTGCACCATTCAACGAATAAATCATATCGCTTGATGTATAGTTCCTTTGATTTTTCCGGAAGCAAATTTTCAGTTACATTTTCAGCTTCGTGTCGAATGTTCGGCGGAGTTAGAACAAACTCCTCATCACTCTCACTTTCCATTTTATAAAAACGAAAATAACTTCTACAATACCGGTAGCGGATTTCGAAGATCTTAGTAGGTAACCAAGAAAAAACATAACCTGCAATCTTGTTTTCTGTGCAGACACGCTCAGTCGTCTCTGTTAAAGTGGGTTTTCGTTTATGCGTAAATGCCGTCGTCGACCATGACAGGGAGAGAATCTCAGATTGGGTAGATTTCAATCTGTCTACATAACTTAAAAGATTATGTTAAATTATGTTTTAATGGAGCAGGTTGAGCTTATACTTTTTTATACTTTTAAATGGCAATATTTTGATATTATTGAAAATGTTTATTTCTTTATTAATAAAGACAAATAATGAAAAAGTTATTTAATCAGCTGTTTTAGCACACTTGAAATTTGGACAATATGAATGTCAACAATGCTTGCCGGCGTCGACTGCGGAAAAGTTCGCATAAACGAAAACGTACCTTTAGATGAACGCTCTCGTAGAGATGCCGATGACGTTAGAGGTGTGTACTTTTTCATATCCACCAACGGTTGAACATAACCTAACAATCGAAATAGAGCTACTTATTTCCTAGAGCTAAAATATTCCAAAGATCGAAATAGAGCTCTTTTACTTTTCCTCTACCGACCACGACAGTGTTGCCACATTCCTCATTCTTCAATCGCGGCGTTGTCGGACTTCTTCCCATGTTAATCTTATGGGTTTATTTTTACTCCCATGGGAGGAAAAGTAGTACTTTAGTATTCGATTCCAGGGTGTAAAATGAGACTTTTGATAGTAGGTGGAGGAAAACATAGTTTGATGCATCATCACGTCTGAACTACTGGACTGATTTACTTGAAATGCTGCTTATAAATTCTTAACCAACCGAGGATTCTTATAGGCCTATTTTCAATAATTCTTCTATATTTCATTACGTCAAGTTTTAAAATAGACCCTTGCAAAGCATGGGTTACCTGCTAGTAAGAAATAGACAAATGAATAAGAAATAGTTATTTGTGCATCTAGGGACTAAAGTGCAACTTTTTCTCCCTGAGGGAAACTGTTGTCGCCCGATGGCGTAGCCGAGGGCGACAATTTCCCTGAGGGAGAATAAGTACTTTAGTCCCGTGATGCACACAACATTTTTCCTCCACCTACACCAATACCTATAACAATGAATAATTTTACTACATCTTCAGACAATATGCGAGACAATATGGTAACAGTGACTGGGCTGCTATAGTGAGCAGAGGTGCAACGAAGCACAACGCGCTAATTATTATTCATTGTTATGGGCAATTATCATTCTTCAATCGCGGCGTTGTCGGACTTCTTCCCATGTTAATCTTATGGGTTTATTTTTACTCCCTTGGGAGTAAAAGTGATCACTTTTCCCGCTGGGAATTATTTTTAGTCCCATGGGAGGAAAAGTAGTACTTTAGTATTCGATTCCAGGGTGTAAAATGAGACTTTTGATAGTAGGTGGAGGAAAACAGTTTTTCCAAACTATTAATGAATAATTCTATTTCTATTGAGAAATGTATTTATCTTTCATTCTATTAGGTGATAATGGGAAAAGTTTTCTGATTTCATACAAGGATTCATCTTTTCAGAGTTAAAAATTAAAAAAAATCAAGTTTTAAAATGTTCATGTTTAGACCTGAACTTTTAAATGTTTAAAAAACTTCTAAAAACTTTGTCTTCCCTTTGTGAGCAGAACAGCTATTATCTTATTTATCTAGTACATTTTACTATGATAATGGAAAGCTATATTAAAAACAGCCATAGCTCACTTGTTTTCGAAAATGGGATTCATGCTTTAAAGAATTTTGGGTCGCTGAATCTAAATCTGAAATCAAAATTCCTCTATCTCCATTATTGGACAATTTAGATTTGGTGGAGAGGATAGCCTTGAAAAGTAGGGCAGGCCGGGCTCCCGTTGCTTACTTCTGGTGTGTAGTGATTTTGCTCCGAATCGTTCAAGGACACAGGCCAAGTCAGGCCAAATCCGTAGGTGTGTGGGGCCCTTAAGGGGCTTATTGACAGGGAATGTAGTGATGGAACGTTACAATGCCACATGTACACACTTATCTCAATACAAACAGGGGGTAATAGTGATTGAGGCAGCTGTGCTTCGTGTGGTTTTACTTGAGTAAAAAGTAAATCAGTATTTTTGCTTTTTCAATGCAAATTTATCAGTTGAAATAGAATAAAAATATCATCCACGGCGAGACAGTCGTCCGGCGAAGTGGAGAATAGCCGTGAGGGCATCCGTCCATTTTTCCTACCGTCCGCCGAAGTGGGTCTTCTCCATGTCTTCATGTGTGTTTTGTGTCTTGTGTGTTTTGTCACCGGCAAAATACCGTGCGGCAAAATCAGTCTCGTGTGTCCCCGGCCTCACGGCTATTTTTCGCCGGACGGCTGTCTTGCCGTTTCGCCCTCCGGCAGGTTGGAGGGCATTGTACATATGGAGATGAACACACGGTACGGTAAACAGCCTGCCATCCCTGCCCCTACATCTGCCACTTCTTCAGTCATTCATACGTTAATCATGTTGTTGATTTGTTCAGTGTCCAGAGTTGACCTTAAAGTTACTGCTAGCATCTCTTGTGGATGAATACAATTTTTCATGTTAGTATTTTGTCCTTGTATTTTTAATTTTATCTTGTAGGAAAGCTCGTCAAGTGTGGCCACGGACATCCTATACTATTAAACGAGCAATTTCTGTTTAGATGTTTTTATGTTTTATATGTGACCGGATCTCGAAAACGGCTCTAACGATTCTCACGAAATTTGGAACAAAATAGGTTTATGATATGAAAATTTGATTGCAGTAGGTCTAACCCAGGGATAACTCGCTGAAGGGATTAAAAGGATAAATACGACCTTGAAAAACAGCTGGAAATTTGGTTGTCTGTCTATACCGTAATGGAAGTGAGTGATCATTCAGCTGATCTCACGAGAAGAAAAATTCAGCAAGAAAACCTTATTTTCGTTTATTTCTCTTTTTTTAGAAAACATGTTTACTTCAGAAAGTCCAAAATAGTAACTAGATGCTGTTAGTGTAGAATAGTTCATAGTATATTAACATTGTAGCAAACATAGATATTCATTCTAAATCGAATTCATAGTATATCTATTTTGTAATTGATGATGTGTTTGTTTTTTGAAGTGTGAATAAATTGTTATTTTGATGAGTGATAGTAGCTTAACCTAGATTTTGATTTGGACTGTAGTATTAATTTGAAAAAGAGACAGTTTTGGGCATAAGCCTGTTGTGTCTCCTCATATAACTGTAAAAATAATTGTACGACTGAGAAAATAAATAGATAAATATAAACTATAAATTTAATCTTCTCAACAGATTTTCTTTGCGTTTACACTCCAGAGATCGGTCCCCGATATTCAGAAAGTAATTGAAAAACTTATCCTCGTCATTCCTAAGCTAAAGAAATAAAGAATAAAATGCTCCATGAAGCTGTCTTTGCACTAGAATTGGATGAGCCCAAACACTTTGACTGCGTTTCCTCTTTCTTCTGTGGTGGAGCAAACATAGCACAGCCAATTTCTTAGTTCTTGACTGTACCATTTCAAAAACATGACTGAGATCCTTCAAGAACATGCTGTTCTTATTGCCGGCGACCGTCGAACGGCAACTGCAGTGTGTTCTGGTATTCAACGGCCGTACGCCGTCTCGTGTGTCCCCGGCCTGAGTGCCTCCGGTTCATTTTCCCACCGATCCAGTTTCTCGCCGTCCGGCCGAAGTGTGTCCTTCTCCATGCCTTCCTTTGTATTTTGTACTTCGGACGACGTTGACAAAAAACCGTCCGGCAAAAGCAGATAAGAGTTCACCAGCTGTCGTGGGAACACGGAATTGGAAATGCCATGTACATTTGAGTGCGGATGTTTCCAGTTCCGCGTTCCCGCAACAGCTAGTGGAAGCTACTATTGTCCCTGTGTGCAGGCTGCTCAAGGAATTGGGTTCAAATCACGGAGGTTTACTATGTAACAAACGGTTCAACACTTGAAAATTCATAAATTATCAGTAAGAATAAAACTCCAGAGCTGGTTGCTACTTCATTGAGATACTTTAAGCAATGGTAGTTTGAGGACACAGATTCTACTTACAACTAAAAATTAAATCGATTTTATAATTACATTTTTATCTTACAGATGGTTTCACGTGAAGCTGAGAGAAGCAGAATCGGACATGGATTTGAGAAAACTTTGAAAAGCAGGTTAGT
>NW_024088732.1:0-5889 GCF_014356525.2 Nilaparvata lugens | reverse complement strand
CATTAAAAATCTAAAATTGATTTCAATATGATTATATCAGCTCAGAAATCGAAAGTAATGGCATTTCGGGGCAAGTGTACCTTACGTTCCAAAATAGTCTGAATATAATAATGGAACAGGTGAGCAACTTTAATATCTCGGCTGTGATGTATCCTATGACAGAGAATGTGATATACCTTAGAAATAGGAAAGTTTAACAATTTGTGGAGTCATTCACCGAACATTAAAGGGTAAGGCCAGAAAAGAGACTGAGATCAAGTTCTATAGGACAATGGCCATCCTTTAATGACATACGGTAGTGAGGTATGGACCAAGACCAGAATGTGACTCACGAATTCAGGCATCAGAGATGAGGTTTCTTCTGCCCAGCATTCAAGGATACTCGAGACGAGACCACATAAGTAATGAAACAATTCGAAGTTAGTGCAATGTGCAACCACTAACAGCAATCATTAAAAAATACAGATCAAAATGAACAAATCACCTGCACCGTATGCCACCAACTCGTCTTCCACTACAAGCTTGGAAGTTACAGTTGGATGGGAAAAGGGACGTCGGAAGACCGAGGAAGCGGTGGACACCGGAACAGGCTTTACAAGCCTAGTCCATGATGGATGATGATGATGATGAAAATCGTTCATTTTAGAATTTTCTTCTATTCGATAATGAATTTGTCATAGTATAATTCAATTATCATCCTTTGGATTTTGATATTTCAATGAAATTAAGTCATTAGACTCATTCGATATTAATGAAAGTATAGTCCAAGGTTAGTGAATTAGGGTATAGTCTACCGGCACGATGATAGAGTTCTTGCAGGGAAAACCTCAGAAACGTTAGACCTTGAACCCAGGGAAACCGAAAATGCTTCCTGGTGGAAAGATTGCCAAAAGTGCGGCTGAAACTTGGCAGGTGCGCTAACAAAGATAAGGCGCATTTGTTCATCCAGTTTCCAGTGTGAGTAAGAGAGGAGAGGGAGAAAGAAAAAGGAGAAATTTGGCGATTGAAGTAAATCAACTGTTAACATCAATAGGAGAAGCGCATTATGACTAGAATGATGCATGGGTGTAGGCCTATTTTCCATTGCCAGGAATTAGATTACCGTAGTTTATTCATGTGACCGAAGAATTTTGGCTACTTCCTAGAGAAATAAAATCGAGAACATTTGTGATTACTCTATTAATAACTAGTTCTGCAACGAATTTCAATTTTCTTGTAGTTCATTGTTTGGAGAATAATTCTTGTGATCAGTCTACAATCTTCGAGAAAAATCATTATTTTATTTAATTACATGAGCAATAAATGTTTGTCAATTATTACACAATTTATAGCTGAGCAATTATTTTCATATTATATTGAACTTCACAAGATTCACAGAAAACGTAGTATTAGATTATATAGGTACTTATTGCGTATTGATTATATTGCAAGTATATAGTTGTAAGACCCGTATGAAGGGAATGGATGTATGAACCTCGAGACAACACTATGCTATAGAATTGATTCTTTTGTAGAAAGAAATGTCACTATACTGCTAAAATATTTGAAAATACATGAATTAACCAACTAGGGTTGTGGACTTAGAATAATATATATAAAAATACGTGAATCAACCAAATAGGGTCGTGTAAGGTTATACTCATCAGTCTTAAATTATCAATAAATTCATGAGATATGCGAATCAATCTCCAATTGTGATGAGGGAGCACGTCGTACATCTGTGTCGTTTACTGGAGATTAATAATGGTGTAACAACCGAAACTAGTATTTAAATAAATTGTTTTAATGAATATTGGTGATATAACAATATCAAATCGTTTTCATTATCACTCAACTCTTGTTTTGTTATATTTCTTCGTTATTGTGCCGTGTATCACTGCACTACTAATCAAATTTTCACAGAAAAAAAGTTAAAGGTTGAGCTTGTTTCAAATTGTCAATTTGAACTGCTACAATCCAGCACAGTAAATTAATGAATACAAAATAAATAATGTTCTTGGATGAGTAGACCTATTTAATAATATGACATTTATTCCATCATAGATATAACTCTGGAATATATCTTCTATCTTAGTCAAATTCTATCTTCATAAAAATCTACATCGAACTGCTTTTTTGGAATTATAAATTCCAATTTTCAACACCCAAATCTAGTGCTCTCATAACTCGACAATGTACGGCACCTTATTACCACATTCTTTGCTTGAAGAATGTATATTACTGCAACATTATTTGCTCCGTGCAGAACAAGATGACGTAAGTTCGAGCTTCACTGGATTTCTTTGTCTTTATTAAATTCTTTGAATACACTAGTTATCTAGACGCTCCACGATTCTCCAGTACTCCATTAATGCATATATACTGCTACCGTTCATTCATTATTGCATATCATATTAGGCTATATTACAATAGAGATTGAATACGTAGTAAGATGACAATTCATTGGAAATGGCTAGAAGAAAAAGCAAAAAAGTTCAATGTGCTTTCAAAAGGTGCGTACAGATTTTCGCGCCGCGAACATGAGCAATTATTCACTTTTAATCGATTATATCTGTATTTTTACAGAAACGGTAAGATACAGATATAAAAAGCTTGGCATCAGCTGATTAAAACTGAATTGATCATGTTCGCGGCGCGTAAATCTGTACGCACTTTAAGAAAGACGTTTTTGAAGAGAGGTTTGAGGAAAAAAGCCGATTATATTCATAACTATTCGTTATATCTTGATAATAAAGTATTCATAGGGCTACTTCAATTATAGTTTTGTTTATATTTATTGTTCATAGTTATAGAAAATCACTACTACCCTTACTATATTATTTTATGTAACACGACTAGTCTCAACGATAATGCCATTATAAAGTGTCATTTCAAAATCTTAATACCCATCTTAGAAATTGTTATTCTACGATTATTGATATTATCTTCGGTGCTGGTAATTTTCATACTACTTTTTGAGGAGAAAACTGTTGAATTCACCTTTTTGTGTCCTCCCGAATCCATTTTTCATTAATTTCTTGCAAATAGGTTATGTTTTCGCACTTTCAACAGGTCTATGTGGATTGTTTATCAATGAGTTGGTTCTATAAATAATTATATCGAGCGACCTGGCTGGCTCAGGTCTGGTGTCTGAGTTTGTCCTGTTCCTGATTCGAGGTTTAGGAAACAAGAATATGGTTAAGCCCTGCCATATCAAAAGAATCGAACTGATGAAATACTTCATTTGATCTAATTATAGGATGAAGTGAGGGGGACGATAAAAATGTCCCAATCGATGAAATTGCCTTCACTGGCTATTTTTTGAAAATTAATTGGGAATTGGGCAGAAATCTTTGCAGAACTGGACCTCTTCTTCCCCTTTCCCTCTTGATTTTGGAATTGAAAGGATTCTCCACTGTATTCAGGCAAGATTTCTCGTTGCATTTCCCATGGGGAGAAACAGATATAGATTAATTAGTTCAACTACCAGATATAGTTTAATTTATAAGTTCACAAAAAGCTTATAAATGTACGAAAAATATCAATTTATTAGAAACTTTATATTATTCACAGAATACTAAGTTAGTATTTAGTAACTTACAAACTTATTTGTAGCTTAACTATTTACTTAACTATAACTTAACTATAAGCTTACTATAAGCTTAACTATAAACTTAACTATTGTAAATCACACTTCTTAGTGCGCTGCCCTATGTATGCAGACGCAAGGAGGCAATATACTTACAATATATTCAAAATGTAGTCAATGTCGAAGAACAATTAATGGTACTATTGTCAAATTTAGCACAGAGAAAATTAAAATTTATATAGCTATACACAAAGTGCGGTTAGAATTAGGGAATTAATAATAGACACCAGGTTGAGATTTAAGTTGAAATGCCAGATATTCAATTGTTTGTTTTGTTGTCACTTCTATTGTTATTAGGACTGTTTTGTTGTAATTATTTTGTTTTATCGTCATATTGTATGGATAGTTATAACTGATGTGTTATGCATTATCTTAATAGCATGTAAAAATTTAAAATTTTTAGAGACAGTTAAAATGAAACATTAGTATTATTATCTATTGATGTGTTAAGCTTATATCAATAGCATGTAAAAATTTAAAATTTGTTAGAGACCGTTAAAATGAAATAATAGTAGTATTATCTATTGATGTGTTATCTATTGATATGGTATGCAATTATTTAAATAGCATGTAAAAAGTTGAATATTGTTAATGTAAGAGCAACTCTGTATGAGCTAACGCTTTAAACAAATAAACCTATTTATTTATTTATTTATTATTTATTTATTTATTTATTTATTTATTCATTTATTTATTTATTTATTTATTTATTTATTTATTTATTAATCTATTTATTTATTTATTTATTTATTTATTTATTTATTATTTTTTTATTTATTTATTATTTATATTTATTTATTATTTATTTATTTATTTATTTATTTATTTATTTATTTATTTTTTATTATTATTTATTTATTTATTTATTTATTATTTATTTATTTATTTATTTATTTATTTAGTTATTTGTAAATCAACCAGATATGTAAACTACTTCAATCACACTGAGCTTGGAAGATAAGAAGTCAGCCAATGATTAAATTCATGATAACATTTTTTCAGTTTCATTGAACTCATATAACAAAAGTGATTCAACCATCATCTACATTGAGAAAAACGGGAGCTTATGAGAAGTGAAACATGATTGTTGGAGAAAATGTCATGAAAATAGAGAGAAGAAACAGTAAATCAAATATAAGACGAGGGAAGTGAGGCATCCTCTTCCTCAGTGGAAAAAAAACGGGAACATGAGGTTGAGAGGGAGAGCGCTGTACAGATAGGTGGCCGCTGCTCTCGACTGAGTACGGTACGACGCGCTGACAATATTGAAAACGTTACATATTACAATACAGCGTGTGCAAGCTACCGGTTGAGAAACGGTAGGAGGCACATTCTATCCTTCTCTCCTCCACTCTACTTCTCGTCCTCCTCCTCCAAATCCTCTTCCTCTTCATCTCCTCATACTCCTCCTCCTCCTCTTGCTCCTCTTCCTCTTCCTCAGCTACCGGTGAGGAAACGGTAGGAGGCACATTCTTATCCTTCTCCTCCTCCTACTCCACCTCCTCCTCCAACTCCTCCTCCTCCTCATCATCCTCCTCCTCTCCTCCTCCTCCTCCTCCTCCTCCTCCTCCTCCTCCTCCTCCTCCTCTTCCTCTTCCTCAGCTACCGGTTGAGGAAACAGTAGGACGCACATTCTTATCCTTCTCCTCTCCTACTCCACCACCACCACCTCCTCCTCCTCCTCCTCCTCCTCCTCCTCCTCCTCCTCCTCCTCATCCTCCCTCCTCTCTCTTCCTCTCTCTTCCTCAGCTACCGTTTGAGGAAACAGTAGGGACGCCACATTCTTATCCTTCTCCTCCTCCTACTCCACCACCCTCCTCCTCCTCCTCCTCCTCCTACTCCTCTTACCCCTCCCCTCTCTTTCTCCTCCACCTCCTATTCCTCCTCCATCCTCATCCACCGATCCCTCCTCCTTCCTCCTCCTCCTCTCCTACCCTTAACCACCTCCTACTACCCTCTTCCATCTCTTCCTCCTCTCATCCTTTCCTCCTCCCATCTCCTTTTCACCCACATCATCGTCCTCAACCTCATGATCTACCTCAGACCCCATCTTTTTCTACCTCCCCGTTCCTACCTAGGCTTTCTAACTCCTCGCATCTTTCTTCACTTCCTCCTCTTCGTCTTACGACCGCTCATCCCCCTCAGTGGCGTACCCTCTCACCCACTTCAAAACTCCTTCTGGATGGTTTTACTTTACGTCTGTGCGTTCTACGTACGCTACGGTAATAACGAGAATTTTGCTCGGTGATTCGCGACGTATC
>NW_024088731.1:0-7052 GCF_014356525.2 Nilaparvata lugens | reverse complement strand
CTCCTCCTCTTCCTCTTCCTCAGCTACCGGTTGAGGAAACAGTAGGACGCACATTCTTATCCTTCTCCTCTCCTACTCCACCACCACCACCTCCTCCTCCTCCTCCTCCTCCTCCTCCTCCTCCTCCTCCTCCTCATCCTCCCTCCTCTCTCTTCCTCTCTCTTCCTCAGCTACCGTTTGAGGAAACAGTAGGGACGCCACATTCTTATCCTTCTCCTCCTCCTACTCCACCACCCTCCTCCTCCTCCTCCTCCTCCTACTCCTCTTACCCCTCCCCTCTCTTTCTCCTCCACCTCCTATTCCTCCTCCATCCTCATCCACCGATCCCTCCTCCTTCCTCCTCCTCCTCTCCTACCCTTAACCACCTCCTACTACCCTCTTCCATCTCTTCCTCCTCTCATCCTTTCCTCCTCCCATCTCCTTTTCACCCACATCATCGTCCTCAACCTCATGATCTACCTCAGACCCCATCTTTTTCTACCTCCCCGTTCCTACCTAGGCTTTCTAACTCCTCGCATCTTTCTTCACTTCCTCCTCTTCGTCTTACGACCGCTCATCCCCCTCAGTGGCGTACCCTCTCACCCACTTCAAAACTCCTTCTGGATGGTTTTACTTTACGTCTGTGCGTTCTACGTACGCTACGGTAATAACGAGAATTTTGCTCGGTGATTCGCGACGTATCTTATTCGATTTCGTCCTACTACCTTTTCTTCTTACAACTCATTTTTTTCTTCATATTCTTCCCCCTCTCTATCGCTCTTTCCTTTCCCCTTTCCTTCCCCATCTTATTCTTCTCCGTGCTTCTTCCCTTCTTCATTTTTTTGAATTCTCATTGTTCTTCTTCATCATGATCAACTTATATTTTTCTCCTTATACCTTTACTTGTTTCTCAAAAACTTCATCTCTTTATCCTTCTTCTCCTTCTCTAACTTCTTCTCCTACCTTCCACTTTCCTTCTTCTTCTAAATAATCTTTCCTTCTTCTTCTTATCCCTCTTTTACTCCCTCATCTTCCTAATACCATCCCATCTTGTTCACCCTCTTCTTCCTGATAATCTTCCTTCTTCTCCTCTATCTTCTCCTAACAATCTTCCTTCTTTTTCTCCCTCTTCTTCCTAATACTCTTCCTCCTCTTCCACCCTCTCCTCCTTGAAATTATTCTCTTCCTCCATCTTAATCTCTTTCTTTCGCTTCTTCTCTTCGTTCTTTTTCACAATCCTCATCCATACGATCTACCACCAATTTTGTTTTACATTTTTTCCATGTTTTTCTTCTCCTTCATCTTCATCTCCATTTTATCCTCTACCTCCACATCTTTTACTTCGTTCCCCTTTTAACGCATCACTCCCTCTAACTGCTCCTTTTTCTCTTCCACCTCCCCCTCTTCTTCGTTCTCGTCTTCTTCCTCCTCTACCACCAATCTCCCTCCTGTCTTCTTCTTCTTCTTTTTCTTTTTCTTCTCCTTCTCTCCTTCTTCTTCTTCTTCTTCTTCTTCTTCCTCTTCTTCTCCCCCTTCTTCTTTTTCTTTTTCTTCATCTCCCCCTTCTTCTTCTTCTTCTTCTCCCCCTTCTTCTTCTTCTCCCCCTTCTTCTTCTTCATCTTCTCCTTCTTCTTCTCCTTCTTCTTCTTCTTCAACTTCTTCTTCTTGTGAAAAGCAGTTGAAAGCAAGAGTTGTAAGTGGCGGCACGTGTGGCCCAAAGTCAATAATAACAATAGAAACCGACAATATCAGATATATATTGAGAGAGTTCACCCTACAAGAGAGTCAGGTGAACTCTGCTATCCTGATATCGACTCACAACAACTTTTTATTATTGGTCCAACAACTCCTATTCTCACAATCTCACTCCGCACTTTCTTCTTCTTCAACCTGTCGCTGTTTCAGCTTCTTTCACATCTGTCATGTTTCCTTGTTCCAAAGTTTTTTTTAATTCTTGAGATTCATGCTCATTTCATGCTCATTCATGCTCTAATTCTTGAGATTCATGAGATTAATGCTCATTTCATGCTCCATTCATACTCAAATTCTTGAGATTCATGCTCATTTCAAGCTCATTCATGCTCTAATTCTTGAGATTCATGCTCATTTCATACTCATTCATGCTCTAATTCTTGAGATTCATGAGATTAATGCTTAATGATGCTCTAATTCTTGAGATTCATGCTCATTTCATGCTCATTCATGCTCTATTTCTTGAGATTCATGCTCAAGATTCCTTGTCAAGTCTTGTTGAATTCAAGGTTTTTCCAACTTTTGAGTTAAATGGGTAAGTTTGAAGACTCGAAGTCAAGTTCACATAACGTAGCCTTCGTTGCCTAATGTTACTCTCCTTGCCCTATTACCATTGGTGAGGAAAGTATTGCTTTCCAGAAAAAATGTACTCCAATTTCTAAATTTCTATACGTTTCAAGGTCCCCTGAGTCCAAAAAACTGGTTTTTGGGTATTTAGTCTGTATGTGTGTGTGTGTGTGGGTGTGTGTGTGTGTGTGTGTGGTGTGTGTGTGTGTGTGTGTGTGTGTGTGTGTGTGTGTGTGTGTTGTGTGTGTGTGTGTGTGTGTGTGTGTGTGGTGTGTGTGTGTGGTGTGTGTGTGTATGTGTGGTGTTTTTGTGTGTGTGTGTGTGTGTGTGGTGTGTGTTGTCGTGTGTGTGTGTGTGTGTGTGTGTGTGTGTGTGTGTGTGTGTTGTGTGTGTGTGTGTGTGTGTGGGTGTGTGTGTGTGTGTGTGTGTGGTGTGTGTGTGTGGGTGTGTGTGTGTGTGTGTGTGTGTGGTGTGTGGTGTGGGTTGTGTGTGTGTGTGGTGTGTGTGTGTGTGTGTGGGTTGTGTGTGTGTGTGTGTGTGTGTGTGTGTTGTGTGTGTGTGTGTGTGTGTGTGTGGTGTGGTGGTGTATGTGTGTGTGTGTGTATGTGTGGTGTTTTTGTGTGTGTGTGTGTGTGTGTGGTGTGTGTGTGTGTGTTGTGTGTGTGTGTGTGTGTGTGTGTGTGTGTGTGTGTGTGTGTGTGTGTGTGTGTGTGTGTGTGTGTGTGTGTGTGTGTGTGTGTGTGTGTGTGAGACATGATGTCTCATCTCCCAATTAACGGAATGACTTGAAATTTGGAACTTGAGGTCCTTCCCCTATAAGGTTCCGACACGAACAATTTCGATCAAATTCAATTCAAGATGGCGGCTAAAATGACAAAATTGTTGTCAAGAACAGGGGTTTTCGCGATTTTCCAACGATATTGATCAAATGGAATTAAATCAAGAATGCATTTATTCAAATGCTAATTAATATATAATTATTATACAACGAAAATACCAAATAAATGCTGTAAATCACTCCGAAGACCTCTGCTACTGCAGATATTGACAACAGGTTTAACAGCTAGATGGAAATTCGATGAGAACCACTATCCAAAAATTAGTTGCCAACCCGGGAATCGAACCCGGTACCTCACAATTGCTAGTCAGGAATGCTTACCCTTACACCAAACTGACAATCTCTGGATAGCAGCGCTCATTTTATAAAAAGCCATAGCGGCCAACCAGTCAGTATGCAATTGGGAGGTACCGGGTTCGATTCCCGGGCTGGCAACTAATTTTTGGATAGTAATAAAATTCTCATCGAATTTCCATCTAGCTGTTAACCCTGTTGTCAATGTCTGCAGTAGCAGAGATCTTCGGGGTGATTTACAGCATTTATTTGGTATTTTCGTTAAATAATGATTTTGATCAAACTTATACCAAAAGTATTCATTGATAAGCTCTATCAACTGCACACAGTCCCATATCTATAGAAATTCCAGGAGCTCTGCCCCATCTATGCAAAGTTTGATTTCAGGTTCCCAATTATCAGGCTTCAGATACAATTTGAACAGAAAATTTCAAGTGGAAAATATTGCGCATGAAAATCTCTACAATTAATGTTTAGTAACATTTTCACCTAAAATTGAAAATAAGCTTGAAATTTGAGAAAATGTGATTATTTAATTGCAAACTGTTCATTCTATTAAATGATTCACTATGAAGAGATAGCAGACCTCGTGTGTCACCAGCGCTATTGTCCTGTCACCAGCTGGCTGAGATCTTTGAATGACTTGAGATGCGCGGGAACACTAGCGTCAGGTGATCAATTTTCACAACGGCAAGGAAAGTTGTGTGAGTGCGCCACACCAGATTTTTTTCTAATTCTTGAGTTAAATGCTCACGATTCCTTGTCAAGTCTTGTTGAATTCAAGGTTTTTTCAACTTTTGAGTTAAATGGGTGAGTTTGAAGACTCGAAGTCAAGCTTCCATAACGTAGCCTCCGTGTCTCCTGATGTTTTGAATTTACGTTACGCTGGTTTGAAATCGATAGATTCATTAACATTAGGAGATACGTCGGCTGCGTCTCAAGGAGACGCATTTCTAGCTACGGTATGCTAGGTGTGTAATGACTTCATCAATTTATTAAATTATTTAGAATTACACAACATCTAGAAAAGTACCACAGGCTAAAGCATGAAACGGTTCCAATTACAATTTATTCAACCGTCCAATATGTACCTGAGTTATTTCATATTTCCGAGCTATACTCAAATTTAAAGTCCGAACAAACAAGAAACACATAATATTTTAAATTGAAGAAATCTTCTGGAACTTTACAAGGAGAATCTGGTGTGGCGCACTCACACAACGTTCCTTGCCGTTATGGAAATTGATCACCTGACGCTAGTGTTCCCGCGCATCTCAAGTCTACTATTCGTAGATTTGAGCCAGCTGGTGACAGGGCAATAACGCTGGAGACACACGAGGTCTGCTATATCTTCATTATGAATCATTTAATAGAATCAACAGTTGCCAAGAGTTTGCAATTGGATAATCACATTTTCTCGAATTTCGAGCTTATTTTCTATTTTAGGTGAAAATGTTACTGTACATTAATTGTAGAGATTCTCATGCTCAATCTTTTCCACTGGAAATTTTTTGTTTGAATTGTATCTGAAGCCTGATAATTGAGAATCTAAAATCAAACTTTGCATAGATGAGGCGGAGCTCCTGGAATTTTCACAGATATGGGACTTGTGGCAGTTTGATAGAGCTTATCAATGACTATTTTAAGTATGAATTTGATCAAAATCGTTTGAGCCGTTTTCGAGAAAATCGCGAAAAACCCTGTTTTTTACAACATTTTTGCCACTTTAGCCGCCATCTTGAATTGCATTTGATCGAAATTGTTCGTGTCGGGTCCTTATATCGTAAGGACCTCAAGTTCCAAATTTCAAGTCATTCCGTTGATTGGGAGATGAGATATCGTGTACACAGACCCACATACACTCATACACACACACACCACACACACACAACACACACACACACACACACACACACACACACACACACACACTCACACACGCGCATACAGACCAATACCCAAAACACCTTTTTGGACTCAGGGGACCTTGAAACGTATAGAGATTTAGAAATTTGGGTACCTTATTTTTTTTCGGGAAGCAATACTTCCCTTACCTATAGTAATAGGTCAAGGAAAGTAAAAATATATTTCAGTTATAAAATACACATTCAACATGCTTACAAGCAATATGAGAGAGAAGTTGATTGGAATAAAGAAGAAGGCAGAAGATTCAAGTAAATTAGAAATGATTCTTGGACGATTATTCTAGACCTTAACGATTATATTATCATCCAGTATTATTAATGAGTTGTTTTTTGTCCTTTTTGTTCACTCTTCTGAAAAAAAATCTCCCCGGGTCAACTTCTATTCGAATCCTGTTTCACCCTCAGCTTTCCTCCTTGTCTCTCTCCTTCTTCATAGAAATTCTCTCACAGTTGAACTTATTTCTCCATTTCAGACTTTCCTTTCGGCTCATATTACTTCAATCTCCAATTGCTCAATTACTTTAATCTCGAAAGTCTTCCTCACTCTTTTCCTGTTGTCTCCACTTGTCTACTGTTTCACTCACTCTCTTTCTCTCTCTCGCTCTCTCTCAACATCACTTCCTGCTGGACTAACTTCTTGTGTCAATACAATCGAACACAATCAACTTATTTCCTCCTCCTCCTCCTTCTCCCTCTCCTCCTCCTCCTCCTTCTTCCACTACTCCTCCTCCTCCTTATTACTTCACCACCACCATTTCCTCCACAACCTCCTCCTTTCCATGCAGCTCGTCAACTTCTTCTCCTTCTTCTTCTTCTTCTTCCTTCTTATTGCTCTTCTTCTTCTTTTCTTTTCCTTCTTCTTCTTCCTTCTTCTTCTTCTCTTCTTCTTTTCTTCTTCTTCTTCTTCTTCTTCCTTCTCTTTTCTTCTCTTCTTCTTCTTCTTCTTTCTTCTTCTTCTTCTTTTATATTCTTCTTCTTCTTCTTCTTTCTTCTTTTCTCTTCTTCTTCTTCTTCTTCTTTATCTTATTTCTTCTTCTTCTTCCTTCTTCTTCTTCTTCTTCTTCTTCTTCTTCTTCTTCTTCTTTTCTTCTTCTTCTTCTTCTTTCTTCTTATCTGATTCTTCTTCTTCTTCTTCTTCTTCTTCTTCTTCTTATTCTTCTTTCTTTTCTTCTTCTTCTTTTATTCTACTCTTTTCTCTTCTCTTCTTCTTCTTCTTCTTCTCCTTCTTCTCCATCTCAGTCCCCTGTGGTGGGATCAATTTGGTATCACACACACACACACACACACACCAATGGTGTTAGTAATCCCCATCACGCCAAATCAAAATATTGAAGAAATTACTCCTTGGACAGGCAGTCTTCCCTCACATAACTCACTCTCTCTCTCACAACACAATCTCTCCTCTCTTTCTTCGCTCTATTTAAGTCCTTCTGTCCACTTGCACGTCTCCCAAACCCTTTTACCATTCATCACCTCTCTCTTCTTACAACGGTCACTCATTCTCTTTACTTCTCTATATATCTCACTCCTGTCTCACGTGCAAGTCTCAAACACACCCTTCACTCATCCCTATCTTTTCACCACCACGTCACACTGTCTCTCTTCTCTCCCTCTATCGGACGTTCTCTATCTCTTTCACGCTCTTATCAATGTCTCTCTCTTATCTCTCCATGTATAGCTATGTCTCACTTCCTTTT
>NW_024088730.1:0-6984 GCF_014356525.2 Nilaparvata lugens | reverse complement strand
TCTTATTTCTTCTTCTTCTTCTTCTTCTTCTTCTTCTTCTTCTTCTTCTTCTTCTTCTTCTTTTCTTCTTCTTCTTCTTCTTTCTTCTTATCTGATTCTTCTTCTTCTTCTTCTTCTTCTTCTTCTTCTTATTCTTCTTTCTTTTCTTCTTCTTCTTTTATTCTACTCTTTTCTCTTCTCTTCTTCTTCTTCTTCTTCTCCTTCTTCTCCATCTCAGTCCCCTGTGGTGGGATCAATTTGGTATCACACACACACACACACACACACCAATGGTGTTAGTAATCCCCATCACGCCAAATCAAAATATTGAAGAAATTACTCCTTGGACAGGCAGTCTTCCCTCACATAACTCACTCTCTCTCTCACAACACAATCTCTCCTCTCTTTCTTCGCTCTATTTAAGTCCTTCTGTCCACTTGCACGTCTCCCAAACCCTTTTACCATTCATCACCTCTCTCTTCTTACAACGGTCACTCATTCTCTTTACTTCTCTATATATCTCACTCCTGTCTCACGTGCAAGTCTCAAACACACCCTTCACTCATCCCTATCTTTTCACCACCACGTCACACTGTCTCTCTTCTCTCCCTCTATCGGACGTTCTCTATCTCTTTCACGCTCTTATCAATGTCTCTCTCTTATCTCTCCATGTATAGCTATGTCTCACTTCCTTTTACTACACACTTTCTCAAAAAGGAAATATTTCCATTTCATTTTTTTTAAATTGTATAAGTACATGTATTTTTCTCTAATTACATTTTTCAAATACATGTATCCGTTAATTCTATTTTTTACCAAGATCTTGAATCATTATTTGAAAAAGGAGAGCAAAATGTCGTAAGCTTAATTCGTATTACTGGTCACAATATCTATGGTTTAGGTGAATTACCTCCCACTCGTCCTGAGAGTGTAAGTTGGCTAGTGTTCTTCCTGAGATCAGGAGCGGAAGATATAACAACGATCAAAATCGTTGACCTTCTGAACAATATTACAGTAGCGGTTCTCTACTACATTAGAATAAACACATGAACGTGCAAGCCCCATTCAATTCGTAGTGACACGTATGAATTGATGGCGAGCGGTCGCCAAATCAGAGTACATTAATACACATATACAAGTGGAGAGTTAAGCCTTGGCCTGAGCAGCTGAATCGATGCATAGGCTACGGACGGAGCGGCGTTGATTAGAAAGCGGCCGCACAAAACCCAATGAACGACAGCATCGTGGATAGAAACCATCAACGTCTGCGGTCTATGAGTGGATGAGGGTCTTTGTGAACGAGTCGATAATTACTGCGTGTCTACCAAACGGTCTGATGAGATTACCAGGGCAACAGTGACAGCCGGTGACCCAACCAAACCCTCAAACCCTGGTCCCAGTTCCAGCATGGGCTATCCCATATCAGTCAAGGGAGCTCTCTGCTACGACAATTTATCCACTGCTACAACTCTGAACCCACCTGCTTACCAATTCAATCATAGAGATCTACGATCACTCAAAGAAACCGAATTCAGCACTTTCTCCCACTTGAGCCTGTATAACCTTCATCTCAGTTATCCAGCTGCTTACACTCATGATTGATTTATTCAATTTCATGAATGCTTTACTCTCCAAGGTTCGTTTCTTCGATAATATATTCGTGTAGTCTTTTGGAGAGAATGTTTTATACCAGACGTAAAGAGATTTAAGTGAATTCTTTAAGGAAAACTTGGATCTTTGAGTCACCACTCATCCTTTTAAATCGGAAAAGAAACCAAGGTAGCTATTTCTTTGATAAGATTTATAAGTAAAGTCAATCGGGTCTAGAGAGAATATTGTGAAAATACTAACAAGTATTAGGACTAGACTGAGTGGATCAATAGTCTATGGTAGGCCTATACAATTTTAAAACATAATCTGATGATAGAAATGATAAATGGAGAATAAAACTTATGGATATTTTGCTCTCAGCAGACAATAATATTTACTGTTGAGATATTTTCAGGAAGTAGCTTTAAACAGAGTTCCGCTGACCAGAAAAGAACGAATACTCAAAACTGTGAAGATATTTGAACAAATGAATAAGGAAGAGTCTACCGACGATATTGAATGGGAAGGAAAAATAAGTTTTCCCACCTAATGACTATTCAAAATATGTTACTCGAGAAACTTGTTGAATGAAAATCTATTGTTTCTTTGTTCTTGTATTGAATTTGAAACTAGTATAAAGTGAGCAAAGTAGGCTGAAGATGGTGTTGACCATTTCGCAAGATAGAATGAATTGTTCTCTTTTAAATGTGCTTCCTGGAAGATGACATTTCGTTTTGTTGCTTCTCCATTTCTGATCTCATCTCAGCCAGTGCTCTCGTTCAATTGATAGGAAGGATCATTACTTCTCAACAACGCGTAAAGTCGGCCACAGAAAAAAGGGATGCATCAAACTCCATTCACCATTCAATGTACTTTTCTTTATTCAGAGGATCTTGAGTCTTTCCTCTCTCAATCTTATCGTGGTAAACCAGAATAATGTCACTAACTAAGATTGCTATTCATCTTATCTACGATTCTCAACGTTCTTAATGTAATGAATGGGACAAGCATGAATCGAACTGGAAATTTTTATGGAATATATTTCGATTGAGAGTAGTGGGAAGAAATAACTCTGTCATTATTTTTTCAGTCATCGAAAGAATTTTTCCAATCATACATTGCTGAAGTGGATGCTGGGTTGGAACATGTGACTGCGAATATTTAATCAAGGGTAACAATTACATATGAATTATTAGAATCAATTTGAAAATATATTGACGGAATTGTGCTATGACAATGAATAATATTATTACTATATATTGGAATGGAATTTATCTCTGATATGGAACTCTTTCCATTAATCAATCAGTGAACACTGAGTAATATTCAACAAATTTGTTGCAATCCTATTAGAGTTTGAATGATAGTAGTCCATTTTAGATCCTGAATTCTCGAGAAAGTTTTTCTATTTTTCTGGCACCGAATCTGAAACTTTCAATCTATACTGTGAGTTCAACATAAGTCGTCGATAACTATATTCTGTAATTTTATACATTTTAGAAATGAGAAGCAACGTGTGAGTTGGTCCTTTATCTTTGTTCTTCCCGTAAATCAATGAATTCAGATCATTCTCAAGTTATGATAAGAAGTAAAATTATTCGGTAGCGTAATAGAGGAACGATAGCATAAGTAGATATCCCATGTATAGGGCGTTTTGTCGCAACTTTTACTGTTATCCCAAGCAATAGTTCACGTAGTTCTTTCTTATGCAGCTGTGTGATGCTGGTAGTCTCTCAAATTGTGCCGTTCATACACTATCGTCCCAACAGAACAGTAAAATTGGACAATATCGACAATAATCGGCTTGAGATAACAGGAAGGCCAGTTTCACCACGGCAGAGACCTCGCTCCTGGAATATCATATTACAGAAGATCATATTTCATATTTTGCAGCTCTCCTGTACTTTCACATGGGGATCTTACGAATAAGCCGACAGATCTAACAACTAAGCCGACGTTTGCTCAAACCTATGACTCATCACTTTTTCTCAAAGTCTAACTTCCTTAAAAATATAGATAGAGATTTCTGATTTCGGATTTGGATTCAGAGACCCCAATTTTAAAGCGTAAGTCCCATTTTCAAAATACCCGAAAACAAGGGAGTTATAGCTGTTTTTAATATAGCTTTCCATTATCATAGATTATATAGTACATACTAAGATAATAATACTCCTGCCTCACAAAGGGACAGGCAAAGGTTTTAAGAAGTTTTTGAACACCTGAGAAGTTTATACATAAACATTTTAATTTTTAAAAGTTCTAGTTTTCCAAAAAAATATTGAACTATGAAAAGATGAATCCAAATATGAAATCATAAATCATCCCCACTCATCACCCAATAAAATAGGAGGAAAAGGAATGCTGTACAGTAAAATTCACTGAATTTCAATTGTCATTCAACAATCCAATTTATCAGGTTCAAATCGTTGAATATCACTTTAAATTCTCAGCAATTATTGACTATTTTTTACAATCAGAAAAATCTATTATGAACATACAGTATAAACATTGTGCTGATCTGAATCGATCTATGGTAATAAAGAATAGGAATAGAATATTATGGAATTGAAATAGAAAATGTCATGGCATTCCAAGTAGTGATGTCTGTGTATTAGAACTGCTGAGTGATAATGCATACTGAAAAAAGTCATGAACAGCTCAGACCAGCCTGGCGACTTTGATGCTTTTGAAACCGGAATCTTGTTTTATTTTTATTAAAGAATGATACAGAATGAAAACCATGTATCATAGTACAAAGCTTTGTATCATGAGTAAGATTGACAATCATGGCTTGTCGATTTTAGTTGCTGACCTAATCCTCATTCCTCAGTCGTAGAACTATGGACCAAGCGCGAGCATTTGCCTTTATGTCATATACCGTCGACACAAACTTATGAAATTTATGAAAAGCTTGATAGCTTGAATAGTGATCTGATATTTGTTACACGTTTTTATTCTAAGACATAATATGACTGTAGACTAATTTTTAATGTTTCTTCAATCGGCAGGAAAACTTGGTTTTTCAAAGTTATCTTACTCCCTTATTTTGGGGATTTCCAGAAATCAAGATAAATAACCTACCAAATTTCCTACACGAATACAGTGTAAGTTGTATTATAATAGCTAGAGTACTTACGTACTGTATAGTACAGTACCTGTTCGTTTTTACCGTATAATTATATGATAATAGAAAGCTTTATTAAAAACAGCCATAACTTCCTTGTTTTCGGATATTTTCTAAAACGGGACTTACGCTTTAAAGAATTTGGGGTCGCTGAATCCAAATCCGAAATCAGAATCTTCTATCTATATTTTTAAGAAGTTAGACTTTGAGAAAAAAGTGATGAGTCATACTTTGTGGAAAACGTGGCGTAGTTGTTAGATCTTGCTCTGCTTGCCTCGAGGGGAAAAGACGTGACAAAACGAGGTTCCTGGATAGGAGTCACCATGTGAAAGACACGATTTGACTCAATGTACTTCGACAAAAAAACGAGAACACTGTTCAGTGTTCAAGTTGCACGTCTCCTATCGTGTGAAAGAGGCCTAGGCCGTTTCACATGGCAGAGACCTCGCTCCTGGAATATCATTTACAGAAGATCATATTCATATTTTGCAGCTCTCCTGTACTTTCACATGGGGATCTTACGAATAAGCCGACAGATCTACAACTATGCCGACGTTTGCTTAAACCTATGACTCATCACTTTTCTCTCAAAGTCTAACTTCCTTAAAAATATAGATAGAAATTTCTGATTTCGATTTGGATTCAGCGACCCCAAATTCTTTAAAGCGTAAGTCCCATTTTCAAAAATACCCGAAAACAAGGGAGTTATAGCTGTTTTTATATAGCTTTCCATTATCATATGATTATATAGTACGTACTAAGATAAATAATACTCCTGCCTCACAAAGGGACAGGCAAAGGTTTTAAGAATTTTTGAACACCTGAGAAGTTTATACATAAACATTTTAATTTTTATAAGTTCTAGTTTTCCAAAAAAATATTGAACTATGAAAAGATGAATCCAAATATGAAATCATAAATCATCTCCACTCATCACCCAATAATAGGAGGAAAAGGAATGTTGTACAGTAAAATTCACTGAATTTCATTGTCATTCAACAATCCAATTTATCAGGTTCAAATCGTTGAATATCACTTCAAATTCCCAGCAATTATTGACTATTTCTTTTTACAATCAGAAAAATCTATTATGAACATACAGTATAAACATTGTGCTGATCTGAATCGATCTATGGTAATAATAGGAATTGCAAGAATAGAAAATGTCAGGCATTCCAAGTAGTGATGTCTGTGTATTAGAACTGCTGAGTTGATAATGCATAGTGAAAAAAAGTCATGAATAGCTCAGACCAGCCTGGCCTGTGATGAACCTGTATAAACAATTCATAGAATTCTTAGAATTCATAGGAAGGTAAAAAATCAATTTTACGAAAATCGATGTACATGTAACTGGATTTAGAAGATCAATACGATAATGTTCTCTATCACAATTTAATCATAGAAATGTTTAAGTGAAAACGTGGGCGCAAACCTTCTGTCATGAGGAGACAATAAATTTATGAAAAGCTTGATAGCTTGTATAGTGATCTGATATTTGTTACACGTTTTTATTCTAAGACATAATATGTCTTGTAGACTAATTTTTAATGTTTCTTCAATCGGCAGGAAAACTTTGGTTTTTCAAAGTTATCTTACTCCCTTATTTGGGGTATTCCAGAAATCAAGATAAATAACCTACCAATTTCCTACACGAATACAGTGTAAGTTGTATTATAATAGCTAGAGTACTTACGTACTGTATAGTACAGTACCTGTTCGTTTTTTATACCGTATAATTATATGATAATAGAAAGCTTTATTAAAAACAGCCATAACTCCTTGTTTTCGGATATTTTCGAAAACGGGACTTACGCTTTAAAGAATTTGGGGTCGCTGAATCCAAATCCGAAATCAGAAATCTTCTATCTATATTTTTAGGAAGTTGGACTTTGAGAAAAAAGTGATGAGTCATACTTTGTGGAAACGGCGGCGTAGTTGTTAGATCTTGCCTCTGCTTGCCTCGAGGGGAAAAGACGTGACAAAACGAGGTTCCTGATAGGAGTCACCATGTGAAAGACACGATGACTCAATGTACTTCGACAAAAAAACGAGAACACTGTTCAGTGTTCAAGTTGCACGTCTCCTGTCGTGTGAAAGAGGCCTAAAAGTTGCGACATAAATTCCCTATACCGTGGGATATCTACTTACACTATTGTTTCTCTATGGTAGCGTACAGTTTGAAGTTGAGACGGATTCAATAGGAATTGTTTTCGGGTTATGGTGCACTTCTAAAACTCTCATAACTGTATAAAATGAACTCACGATGAGCGTTGCTTGGTTGAAGATGACGA
>NW_024088729.1:0-5000 GCF_014356525.2 Nilaparvata lugens | reverse complement strand
TTCTCTACAACTTTACAATTTATATAAGTTTTTTTATTTATAAGTTCATATTTGCAAAGTTTCCATAATTCTCTTCTTTTGTTTCTTTTTTCTGTTCTTCGTGAATTCTTCAAATTAGTTACATACTTAGTTTTCTTCTTTTATCTGCTATACTATAAGTTTCATATTTGCAAGGTTTTTCTTTATTTTTTTTGTATTTTGTTTTTTCTAAAACTCAATAGTATATTAGTTAGTTATTCTATTTTCATTTTAATTTATTGTTTTTTCAAATTGTATGCTCAATGTGTGTTATGAGGGCAATAATGGGATTCAGTTCCTGGTGCCTCAAATATGTAAATTTTCAAATAAATAAATAAATAAATAATAAATACTTTTTTGAATACTGCATTGTATCTATTGTCTATGAATAAATGAAATGGAATGGAAACTTGAGATTCAAAACAATAAAATTTGAGACATAAGTTTTTGATGAAGTTGTCATTGGAAATGATCAAGCCATTCCTTTAAACCAGATTAGGAGCTCCAACACTCAGGCGGAACATAAGTACTTCTAAAATTACTATAAATATTGATAAGCAGTGCTTTACTTTCGATTTCTGTATGCACTTGGAACAAGAATGATTGAGAAATGATGAAGTGTGGGGCTAAATACTCGTTTTTCTTCATATTTTTCAAAGGGAAATGCAAAATTAAATTCGGGTGTTGAACACACCAACTACTGTGTTAGCATAAAGTAAGTGTGTCTCTGTAGGGTTAACTCATCCATCTTCTTCTCTAAATAATCATTTATATTTCAAAAGGTTAATATTTCTCGTTCAATCTGCTAATTTTCCTGAACGATCCTTCCAATCCGAAGATATTAGTTTCGGCCGTCATAGTTTTTCCAGCTTCCTTTTTTTTGCTAAGATCTGCTTTGATGTTGGCCTCTTCAGAAACCAGTCCCTGGCTTCTTCAAAAGGTGCGTGTCAAATCTGTAAAATAAATAAAGAGTACTAAAATAAATAATAAATAAAGTACTAAAAAATAATAAATAAAGAGTACTAAAATGAAATAAATAAATGAATAAATAAAGAGTAAAATAAATAAATAAAGAGTACTAAAATGAAATAATAGTTGGAATCACTATGGGATGTCCACGTTATAATGACAGTGGATGAAGATAGAAAAATAGCGATTCCGAATCTCTGAATTAATTAATTATATTTCTACACTGTCGAAAACATAATTGGCATCGTTTTGGACCTAGAAATGGATTTATAGTACCACCGGATTTGTCGAATGATAGACAAGGATAGCAAAACCAAAATTGATCAAATATACTGTCATTATACGTGGACCTCACTATAGATACATGAATGGATGAATAACCAATTGATAGGATAACAACAAAAAATATAATGATTGAAATTAATTTTGAATCATTATACGATTATATACAATATACAATTCTTAAAATGTATGAATTCAGGTCTACTTTCTTTTATTTATAAAATAGAATTATAGTAACCTTTGAAATTTATAGAATAATGAAATTTATTTTTATAACCTGACGATGGCGTGAACACTGATACAGTTCTTATAGTTTGTATTCTTATAATCTATTATTAATAATTTCAAAGGGTAGTATAATTCTATTTTTATAAACAATAAACAATATACAAAATTTTATGAACAATAAACAATATATAGGTAACAATAAACAAAAAAATATTATACAATATACAACAAACAACGAGAGTGATTTGTATTCAGATAATCAAGACAATAATTCATATAATCAAGATGAGAATTATTTATTTTAATAATAAGCTTTATCGACATTCTTCACAGAACAACAGCCTCTCATACGAGGTAAATAATATATTAATAATAATTATGGTGATTGATACACTGTAGGCTGAATAATATAATCATGATTCCCCCAATATTAATTTATTATTATTATTATTATTATTATTATTAATATTAATTTATTCATTTATACATTGATAGATACAATATAATTCTCAATAAATTATGAATGATTGGGAGAGGAACAACAGACTTAAGCTTGGTTTACACCAAAGTTATTAACCACAATGTTAATAATTTAATCCTCATAGATTCTATTAGATTGAACATAACTTATCATACACATGATGAACATACGTGTTTGTCAAGTTCCGTTCGATCGAATAGAATCTATAAGGATTAAGTTATTAACATTTGTTAATAACTTTGTGTAAACGCAGCTTTAAAGCCCAAAAACTGTTCCTTCCCCAAATTTGGATAGAAATTGTCCAAAAATAGGTTATGTTTATCACTTCATTAGCTTGTCCAGTTTTCAGTCTAAAATATATAGAT
This sequence comes from Nilaparvata lugens, assembly GCF_014356525.2. Taxonomy (NCBI): domain Eukaryota; kingdom Metazoa; phylum Arthropoda; class Insecta; order Hemiptera; family Delphacidae; genus Nilaparvata; species Nilaparvata lugens. Next base: position 2,657 of record NW_024088729.1, on the reverse strand, counting down.
AAACTAGGAATTCAAAATTTAGATAAGTTAGGATATGAATATGATACTTGAAATAGGCTAATTCATCAAAAAACAAAAAATATTGAAATGATCATGTTTTTCCATATTATAAGTAAATCTTCACACGAGAACTTCATTGAATAAATTGTTTCAATGAATTGAATAATACTGAAAGTTTGAAATTTGAATAAAATTGAATTGAATGGAAACTATTGAAAGGAATATTTCAGTATTAAGACATTCTTTATTGATTCATACAATAAGTACATTATCAAAATGATAGGGAGAGAAAAAATAAGGTAACCTTGTGCTATTCCTCTCCCAAATTCAGATAAGGTTACACATAGTCCGAAATAGGTTAAGTCTTGTAGTTGTTCACTTCACACATTTTCAGTCCTCAATTATTTTCACAAAGTAGATTTTCCAAATTTAGATGCTCAAAACCAAACATAGAAGAAATATTCTACAGTATTATCACTAGAATAGGAAATATTCTTATACATTATATTGATGGATTATAATTTGACAGGTTGCTACCAGATTAATTAGAATTTATTATTTTTAAAACGTGTTTCTCATATTTAAATTCAAAGTTGATAACCCATCACTTAAGATACTGTGAGCTACCGAGCTTCAAGCATAAAGATCTTTGATTGGTTTACTTCCAACAATTTATTTTTATTATTGTAAAGTTCAGATTGCCAACCATGCAATGTGGTGTGGTATTATTTATATTTGTAAGAGCGGTCGCTAAAGTCCCTCTTTATCGCTAATAACATTCGATTTTACTTGAGTGGTACTTTGACTAGGCTATCTTTCCTTTCTATTTTATAATTCCATTAGACTTCAATAATTCATTTCAAAAATATTTTGTGGTGCTAAAATACCACGTGACATTATATATTATTTATTGATGTATGTCATCTCACAATATCAAATAATGATTGGGAGAGAATCAACAGGATAAACCAAAATTTAATCAACCACATTTAAAAAATGTGTGCTTTTCCAGATGGAAATTACTGAGATATTGCAATTATTCAAATGCTAATGAATTAATAATTATTATTAAACGGAAATCCAAATTGTTTGAGATTGTTTCTTCTCTTTATTTCATAGTTTATTGAGAAAGTGAGCTATGCCAGAATGGAGGAGAAGCTTTAAGGCATTTTTAGAAATACAGTATTATAATTAGGTAAAAGAATTTTAATTGTTTGTTGTGACTGGAGAGATCCATCTCTCAAAATAGAAATAGAACTAGAAATAGAAATTTCTTGAAATAGAACGAATTACTGCTCTAAATTAGTGGATAAATTAGTGTAATTTATCTAATATTTTCTGTAATTGATGTAGTAGTTTTAGTTTTTTTTTTGGGAAATGAACATTTATTTATTTATACATTAAGTAGGCTATTTCGAAGTCTATCATTTTCATTTAAACAAATTATGTGTTTGTGAATGAAGTAAATGAAGAACACATTGAATAAACGTTTAGAGATGACTATAGTGAGGTTCACGTGATTAGTGATGGTATTGCTATCCTTGTCTATCATTCAACAAAGCCGATAGCGCTATCTTTCTCGCTTTGCTCTGTGCCGGATCTTCTTCTAACAATGTAGAATAATTAATCATTAATAAACAAAATATTTATCTTAGTTATGAAAATTCATTATGAAATTATTGAAAATATAATTTCTTGTTTAATAAAATATAATTGATTATTTTTAACGAGAATGAGCAGTTAATATTACTTCAATAAACCTGTATCAACTACCGTCTATAGAAGGCATTGACAAGACAGAGGATCGGCAACGTTGATCTCCTATATTTCTCCACTGCCATTAAAACGTGGACCTCACTATAGATTATTTGTCTCTGTCTATATTCAATGAAAGCAAAGTTTATTATTAAGTATAACTTGAAATCCTTGACAAAGAAAATATGATAATCTTACATAATAAATCGTCTTTTAACACTGTAGAATCAATATCAATTAACAAAATATTCATCTTAATTGGGAAAGTTCATTGAAAAATATATTCTCTTGCTTGATAAAATATAATTGATATTTTAAAACGAGAATGAACATATTATTACATCAATAAACCTGTATCAGCCACCGTCTATGGAAGGCATGACAAAAATAGGTTCGGCAACGTTGTTCTCCTATCTTTCTCTACTGCCATTATAACGTGGACCTAACTATAGTAGATCCTCAGATGTTTGGCACTGTTCAGTTACTAAAGTTTTTATTCCTGGACTATAGATCTCACTATAGATTATTTGTCTCTGTCTATATTCAATGAAGCAAAGTTTATTATTAAGTATAATTGAAATCCTTGACAAAGAAAATATGATAATTCTTAACATATAAATCGTCTTTTAACAATGTAGAATCAATAATCAATTAACAAAATTTCATCTTAATTGGGAAAGTTCATTGAAAAATATATTCTCTTGCTTGATAAAATATAATTGATTATTTTAAACGAGAATGAACATATTATTACATCAATAAACCTGTATCAGCCACCGTCTATGGAAGGCATTGACAAAAAATAGGTTCGGCAACGTTGTTCTCCTATCTTTCTCTACTGCCATTATAACGTGGACCTAACTATAGTAGATCCCAGATGTTTGGCACTGTTCAGTTACTAA
>NW_024088728.1:0-7192 GCF_014356525.2 Nilaparvata lugens | reverse complement strand
GAACTATTGAATCAGTAATCGAGCAAGTGATGACTGGAATCTCTCTTATTGAGCAATTACAAAAACTGATGACACTGTTAAGCATGCTTCAAACTTGTGATCAATTGGATAGAGTAACAACTCTATAACTCTAAACATTATAGGTTAGGCGAAATTCAATATTAGTTATTAATATGAATAATATTAATTTAATCGATTATAATTGCTATTCAGCTGCCGACACCTATTCTTTCATTAAAAAAAATTGAAATCTTCAAAAAAATATCATGTTCAATAATAAAAAAAATACTGATTCGTTTTCATAGAATAAATAAAGATAAAAATTACAAATAAAAGTTTCAAAATATTTTCCATATTTTAAATTGTTTCTATAAAAATAATATTGTAAAGGAATAGTAAACTTATATCAAAATCTGAAATTGATGCAGGAGTTTCATAGCGAAAATTATCGATATCAATAAATCGATAATCCCATGCACCATCAAAAAACATCAATATTCATCCTGCACCAATGAACTATATAGGTTACAGGCTATGGCTATCACAGTTGATACTATTGTAATCGTTTAAAGTACTGTGAATTGAATTGTTTAAACAAAAAAAAAACATTCTGAGACAAAGTTAATTTAGATTAATGAGCAAAAAATACAAGATACAAGTATTTCAACAGTAAATAAAGAGTAAAAATACTGACTAAGTACTGATAATAAGGTTAGTTCATGGATATTTTCAAAATGCCTTTAATATTATTTATAACTTTTTTGAGTTAAAATTAGGCTAGCGACACCTATTTTTTCTTTCTCTTTCATTAAAAAAAATTGAGTCGATATCTTCAAAAATAGCTAAGATACAAATGTGCCATAATTAGTAACATTAGCCAATTTAATTAAAGTGTGGAAGAACAGTGTAAATAAAGTGTGTGAAAGAAACTTTTGAACTAATAAATTAAAAAGTAAATGCAAAGTGTTGGAACTGTCCATGACATCCTAATATTAAAGGTTCTACCTAACTGAAAAACATTCTCCTGATATGGGTTTCTTTTTACCACAGATTTATTGTGATCAATGTTGTGGGAGCCTCTTTCCTAAAAAAGAGTTACATCCAATTTGGTTTATCTTTGATTTACCTCTCCTTCGATTCTGATACAGGCTATTATCAAGTATTTTTGGTTGAGATGAATTTATCAATAGCTCTATCACTGAATCGAGTAGGCCTTTGTCTATCAAGCTGAAAGTATGGATAAATTGTTGCATTTGTGGAATAAAGTGTTTTTATTTCAATAAAATTCATATTTAATAAAATACAAATGTCTTTAATCTGAAATTTAGATAGTATTCCATCCAATAAAAAATCGATACAGTAACAAAAGTTAGAGAGCATACATTGATAAGCTAGTAAAAACTACTATGATCTAGGAAGAATCAATCTACAAGTTATGACGTCATTAATTAGTTGTGGGGCCTGAAGTAATAGTAGGTATTGACCTATGTGAATGTATTCTACTTTGTTTAATTCTTCGCATGGATTGTATTTATGGCAAATAAACAATTTGAGTTTGGAATGCTTTGTAGACTTAATCTATAGGCCTATTGAAAATAAAATGAAAGTTTTTGAATTACAAATTATTTTCAGATTCCAGTTCAATGGATTATGTCACTATATATAGTGGCATAACTCTTGACCAAGTAATTCTATTGTTGAGAATAATAATTGATCAATAAATTATGGATAATATGAATGACTGTGTTAAGATTGAATAGTCTACCAAATGACTTACCTGCATTCTGGCTCAGAAAGAAAATGAAGTTACCTCTATTCAAAGTTCCAGCTTCTTGTACTTTTTTCAATAATTTTTCCACAAATGCTATAAAAGATAATTAATATGAGTGAACTTGTGATGGAAGTAATGAAGTTCAGAGATACTACTCACTACTAAACAGCTCAGCCGGGGTTTTGGCCACTGCACCACAACACTTTCTCCTCATGTCACTGCATTTAAGCGAAATGTTTATTTGTTCATTTGTGTACACTATCAGCCATTCATGGCCTAGTTCTTGGTACTTATGATTGGCTGATTCAGGGTGGAAGTTGTTGATCCTATTTCCACTTTACAAAATTATTCATTCAAGGTCCTCTTGTATGACTTGTTCATTCATGGACCTGTCTCATTTGGCTGCCTGAACATGAGTAAGATTTACAGCTTTTTGATAATGAAAGCTGTGAGCATTGCTCTCCCAATTGGGAGATCTGTCTCCCATATGGTTAATGTCAACGCGAAATAATGGCAAGTGGGTTATCTTTTTGTGGGGTACCTAAGTAAAAAATGAATAAAAAACTAAAACTGCCCCCAGGCCAAGACCTATTCATCCGTATAATTGTACTCCTATTATTCAGAACAATGAAGTTAGTGATGATAGTTACAACTGAAAGTTGGGTGTTTTTCGAAATATAAAGAGTATTGTTATCAGATGTTTCTGTAAATCTATCTGGGATAGAATGGTCTATCTGGTCTCAGGCTCAGATTATAGAGCACAAAATTATGCCCAGGGGTATTTTAATACTTAGTTTTAAATAGTGAGAATGGGAGATATAGCCTGTGTTTGTGTTGGTGGTGGCTGTGGATGAGGAGGAGGAGGAGGAGGATTGATTGATTGATTAAGTACTTTATTTATGTAGATTACAATATATACTGGCTTATACACTTATATACAATAACTTACAATACAGCAAAATTATAGATGAATTCACATAATATAGACTAAGAAAATAATATTGAACTGTATATGATATGAAAAAGCAATTTGTAAAATAATAACTATAGATAATAATTATATTGTTATGCATCTACATAAATGGCAGAGCTTTCGACATATCAATGTCCATTCTTCGAAAAGAATATTAAAATATAGGAGGATAAGGATTAAATATAGAGGAGGAGGAGGAGGAGTCGGAGGAGGAGGAGGTGAGGTTAGCAAGGTGATAGCTTGAGTCCACTATGGTTCTGCCTTGCATTGAATCCCCTCAGCCTGATGATCGAATATGTGGATGATCCAGCCTTGACCTTCAGCTTGATATTCTGAAGTGGTCAGATACTCGATTGGAGCAGATCGATAGGTATATCAGGACAAGGATGACTAATTCAGGATGCATCATCCATGTGCCTCAGTTGCTTGATTGTACCTACTAAGGAGTGAGTATAGGAGGCGTGGTTTGATGAGGTATCAAGTTTGTGTGTAAATCTGGAAATGAAGTTGAGATCTTACTTCCAGAATTCTGATTCAGATTTGTTTGTGACGGTTTCTTTGTGAAAAATTGTTTGTAAGTGAATTTTTTGATTGAGAGGATTGCCAATGTAATACTGTTTCTTTTTGCTTGTTCACTTTCGTTTCAGTTTCAAATTAGTCCAGTAGTTCAAAATATAACAGATTTCAAGAAGTTAGCTGACTTATTGATGGAACACGACTGGACTAATTTATATGATTGTAACCTTGTTGATGGCAAGTTTTCCATATTCATGGATGTACTCCTCAACTATATAAATCAGTGCACTTACCAGCGCAAAAGATCTTTTAAAAATAATAAGCACTTGAAACCAGGATGACAGATAGCATTTGCCTTGCAATTAGAAATCGTGATAAACTTTACAAAAAACACAAGAAATATCCCCAAAATAATAATTATAAACATGATTTTTTAACTGCAAAGAGTAATATAAATAAATTGATAAAAGAACAAAAATATAAATACTTTTCAAAATGAAGACTTTTCCTGTAAAGAAGCAGTGGGAGATCATCAATGATCATTGTGGTCAAGCTACTTTAAAAAAAAGCCTATCCATCTGCATTGCGGAAATAGTGTTTTGATTGATGAAAAACTCATCGCAAATAAATTCAATGAATATTTCATAAACATACCACAAGAAATAATTTCTTCTATACATGATCCAGATGAATCAATGAATGATAATTATAATAGAAAATTCAAAACTATTATTCTGTAACTCTTTCTTTCTAAAACCCATAACTTTTTTTGAATTATTAACTGAAATAAAATATTGAAGAAAGGAAAGTCTCCGGGACCGGATAATATATCATCTAATTCAATAAAATCAATATCTTATGCAATAGTACCTATTTTGTGTCACATCTTTGATGCCAGCTTTTCAGAGGGTAAATTCCCAACTAGACTCAAAACTGCAAAAGTGATCCCGATATTTAAAAGTGGATCTAATACAGAAATCTTAAATTACAGACCCATCTCATTACTCTCAGTTTTTCAAAAATTTTTGAAAAACTTTTTAAAAAAAGAATAATATCCTTTTTCAGTAGAGTAAAGTTCTTTCATAGGGATCAATTTGGTTTCCAGGAGGGCTTAAGTACAGAGCAGGCGCTTAACAAGTTCATGGCAGATATCTATCACGGGATCAATACACCTCATAAGTACAGAACGTCAGGTCTATTCTTAGACATAAGAAAAGCATTCGACACTGTAGAGCACAATATCCTTTTGGAAAAACTTCGTGCTGCTGGAATCCGTGGGGTTGCTAACATGTGGCTAAGATCATATTTGTCAGATCGCAAGCAATATGTTCAATTCTAACAGTGATAGTGATTTGGCAATGGTAAATATGGTGTCCCACAAGGATCAGTTTTGGGTCCGATACTATTTTTAGTGTACATTAATGATTTATTTTCTCATACTTTTAATGGATCCATTACATCCTTTGCTGATGACACAGCCCTAGCATACTCAGCCAAAGACAAAAGAGAATTGCATAGAATGATTCAGCATGATCTATCTGATCTGCGATGTTGGCTTGATTGCAACAAATTAGCAATTAATGCAGCTAAAACATCCTACATAAACTTCTCTTTGTCAGCAACTTTCTATTTCCCAGATCCTATTAAATACCATCAATTTGGATGTGATTCGGTGGGTTGTGACTGTGAAGTTATAAAACAATCAGATTCCGTCAAATATTTAGGATTGATTTTGGACCAGAGTTTAACTTGGGACTGTCACATAAGAAAAATAAAAAGGTACCTTCTATATTTAGTAAAGACATTTTATCGATTAAGAGTGTTCTTCCCTGTATCTATTCTTCGAATGATGTATTTTGCTTTTTTCAATTGTAGGTTGGAGTATGGCATTCTTGCTATGCTTCCACATTCATGTCACATTTTAAAAATCTCATAGTTCTACAAAAATCTGTCATTAGGGTCATTTATGGTGCTAGTAGACGGGCTCATTTCCCTATGTTTAAATCATTGGGGATCCTCCCTTTTGGATATATGTATGTGTTGAAAGTTCTATCCCTGTTATAAAATGAGTGGGGATAGATATTTGATGGAAAATATTGGACAAGACAGTTTGGTTACACGGCAAACTACACGAATGCTGGTGAGACTTCCCAAACCCAACTGTACCACCTTTCAAAGATGCTTCATTTTTCTGGGACCAAAATTTCACAATATCCTTCCTGAGGAAATAAGGAAACTGAAAATTTGCAAACAATTCATCCGTAAAACGAAGTGTTGGCTATGGCTTCATTCACCTTTGGAAATTGAAAATTTCTTCAGAGTGGTAAGCTAAGTAAATAAATTGTCATAAAACCTAAACATTTTTCTTCTTCTTCTCTCTTCTGTCTTAAATTCTTTTTTCTGCCTTAAAATACCTATTGGTCGATTTATAGGTGGTGGCTTCCTCCCTACTGTTCACATGAAGTTTATATCACTATGAGATATAAGTAATGAGGGGAATGCTCTGATGTGTCAATTGTCGAATATCGATGACTGTGTGAATGCGTGTGTGTATGTGTCTTATCGTTTCATATATGTCCCATTATTCAAACTCCTATTCACGGACAAGGGCTTGTGGAAGCTCTTTTGTGAATAGTATTTTTGTTTGCATCGGTTCTCACATAAAATGTTGAGGTTCATTTCCATCATCAGTTACATTATTCAAAAATGTTTATATGAGTTGTGTACTTATAAGTTAAAGTTAATTTCTACTGTATTATTGATACATTATGATATAGTGCCAAATTAACCTTTCAGAAGGTGTTTAGTATCTTTAAATTGTTAGTTTTAGGTATCTGATGAGATGTTTTTTATTTTGTTGTATTGCTGATGATGTAAACAATAAACTTGAAACTTGAAAAAAAAAAAAAAAAAAAAATTTTGTAATAATATTGTATTAAGTTCATGAAATAGCACAACTCCCATCCGCGCTCAAATTTTTATCTTTGAGGATGGAAATTTTCCATAAAATGTAATTTATATTTTAGTTTGTGAACTGTGTATTGTTTATTTTTGTATGCCAGCTGGATAATGGTTACACAGCCCTTGATTTAAGAAACCAAAGCAGGACCTGGAGGAAGCTGCTATCTGCTCAATACCTGAAATAATAATGTAGGACAAGAGAGTTACTTGGACGGTTTTATGGGCACCTGAAATCAGAGCCAATAAGTCAAGAGCTGTCTGTATGCGGCTAACAGTGAGAAGTTTGTTTCCAGAGACTGATGTACAGGCGATTCAAGATTAAGTGAAAGCAACAAATGCTTAAAGGAGGCATATAATGGGAGACAGGACCAAAAGTGACAAATGCAGGATGTGTGATAGTGCAGTAGAAAGTAACCAGCATATCATATCTGGCTCCTCAGTGCTAGCCTCAAGAGAGTATATGTGGCACCATAACAATGTGGCATAAATTGTGCACTTGGAGCTGCAGATCAAGTTTGGGAATATTGCAGAGGTCTCCCATTATTATAACTATCAGCCTCCTCCTCTGGTTGAGTTCAATCACGTCAAGATCTACTGGGATGTCCAAATGATAACAGACAGGCGAGTAGTACACAAGAAGTACTGGATCAGCTAGAAAAGAGGGCTTATATAATTGATATCACTGTACCTTGGATGAGAATGCTCAGAAGACCAGAGGCGAGAAAATCAGAAAATACCAAGAGCTATCTTTTGAGCTGAAGGAAATGTATGGGATGAATACAGTGAGATTACTTCCAATTGTAATAACAGTCGATGGCCTGATACTTGAGTCAGTTGTGGAAACCTGTCAAAGTTTTGACTTGGTAGATGAGGTGCTGAAGAGAATGCAAAAATCTTTCCTCCTTAACACTGCACGTATTGTGCACAAGTTCAAAAAATAGTGTCATACAGTGTTATGAAAATGAAATGAA